>NW_024349800.1:23967079-23997079 GCF_902729225.1 Pteropus medius | reverse complement strand
AAGTTTTTATATCCTAGATTCCTTTCAGATACTTAAAGGCTCATTTAGCAACATTAACTTGATCATACTCTTACACGTTTAGAATTCTTTATTTGTACAGCATGGTATACCAGCACACAGGCAGAACAAATGCTACAATTAAAAATAATTGTTGTATCTTGAAACAAAGAGATACATAAAAACTTCAGTATAATATATTCAGTTTTGTGAATTGAATACTAAATAAAATCTAAATTCTTAAAATGCATGTCTGTTTTTTCAAATTAGTCCTTTTATATTTTCTACTCATATATTTAAAACTAGATCTCAAAGTTAAATTCACATGTTTTAATATTTTGCCTATGTATTTTAAACAAATCCAAAATTTAGTAGTTACTACAAAAATAAATGTAATCCCCAGGGTTGATCAAAGATTTAATCTGACCAGATGGGGCAAACTTGAGAAAGATTTTGACTTTCCACTCTGTTTTGCAACAAGAAAGGCTGATTTTTCTTTCTTTCTTTCTTTGTTAGAGAAACAGAGATCAGGCCATCCCCAGAGAAATGAGCAGGTGTGGCCATTTATAAGCATGTCTGCTTATATTACAAACCAGCATAAGAAAAGTTTGAAATGGATTGAAAAGATCTGCTAAACAGTTTTAATGTTTTACCCTAAATCCTATTTATTCAGTCAAGAGCTGATCAGGCTGGCAGTAAAATATCTAGTCTACCTAAACCTTTAAAGATCTTGTAATTTTATTTTTTTTATTTTCATTTTATCTTCAGTAGCAAGTGAATAGATGCACTTTGGTAATCCTTGCCTCTGGACAAGCACAGAATTTTTTTTTTTTTTTCGTACTTTGTGAATGCTTAATAACAGTCTTACTTCCTGTCTAATGATGAAAGGGTGACAGTCAAGTTCTTTCTCTTAGTTTACTACAAAATTGAGAAATTTCATGGACCATTTTGAGAATAGAACCCTGTGAAATACTAGCAGTACTAAGTAAAGCCCTTTAAAAAAATTTTTTTAAGATAACTTAAAATGTATTTCGTGTAATTAATTCATAAAAGTCCAATTACTAAGACTGTGTGAAACACTGAAGATAACACAAGCACAGGATATTGTGTTATTAAGGTAGGTAAAAGATGTGGAATAATGAGTTTGTTGGAAGAAATAGGGTGCTTTGTTCTGTTATAAACACAAATTTACAAGGAGTAAGGATGCAAACATTAACGCTTACTTCACAAAAATGTGTGTAGACATGTTTCTTAAATAGAAAAACTTTTCAACATATATTTTTCAACTGATTGAATAAAAATATCTAATGTTATGAAAGACACCCTTGGGTGGGTAATGATCTCAGCAGCTACACTGACAGTTTCTCATGTTCTAATTCACCTTCACAAATCCATGGCATCATTTTTTGACTTAAGTAATGTCAGTTGGTGACATTTGCGGCATGTATAAAAAAGACCCCCCATGGCAGCCATTTTTATTTGATTCTTAAGATCCAAAGGCTGCTGAAAGAACAATTGAATAAAGTTGAGGAGTGGAGAAGCTTGATTTTCTTGTTCTCTGTGAAATGAAACTGTAGTCTTTTTCTCCTCCTTAAAAGCAAAAGTCTGCTAGGGGGTTGTAGCTGTGTCAAAGCCGCTGGGATGCCACTGCTGATCACTTTAATTACTACGACTAAGGAGGATAAAATTAAAAGTAGCACCATTGAAGCAGTGGAAGAAAGCTTGCCTAGATGTCGGTGAACTGTGAAATATAAAAATTGCATACCAATACATTTTTATGGAAAGGAAACAAGGAATTACATTACTTATTCTCGAAGAGTTTGTCCTTAAATTGTCAAGTTTTACTAGTGCATCTATCTATGGTAGATTGTAGGCCATTTCAGAATGATAATGAAAATAGTAACTTTGAAGATATGCTGTGAAAGGGCTAAATATTTTTTCAGCTTATGTCCAAAGTGGTTAGTTCTGATCCACTTTCTACATTTGAAATTCTTAAATCTATTGTATTGAAATACGAGCTCTTTGCACTATAACGGGACTTTTGCATTGTCCTGGGGATGTTAGCAAAAAGAGAAGTAAAACTTAAGTGTACCATGTTCAGCACATTTTTAAAGGATTATACTTTAAGGTTGGGAACCTAAGTTTTAAATGAATATGAGCAAGTCAGTTTCTCTTCTTCTCTCAGCATTCAATAGCTCAAAGGGGAATTTAACCTGTATAAATTAAGGAAAATTCTGTATGCCAGTTTTGTAATAGGATCCGTGCTTTGAAATCAGACAGACACTGCTTTTAATTTTTACTATGCGATTTACAAGATGTGTGAGCTTGGGCAGTGTATTTAAGTGAGATTCAATTTCTATCCAATCAGAGAAATAGTAGTTAACCTTACAGAGTTGTGAGCAGTAAATGAGACAGCATGTGTGAAAATACAGGGCGCAGGCACGTTTACTCAAAAATTTGTTGTAAAAAGATGGTCATGGAGAGGAAGGCCTCCCAAAATACAGCTTCCATCAAACCCTCCAAATAGTACATCCATTTTACAAAATCTAGATTATCCAACATAAGTCAGTCTAACTCTAAATAATACTATATGGAAAAAAGATAAATATCATGAGACCCATCCTTAGAAATAGGAAGCCTAACTACTTCAGTTTCTTTAAGTGTATTTAGACTAGGCAGGTAAATGAGAGACATATAGGTTTCCTATGTGTTGAATTTTTCAGTGTACTTTTCTTTGTAAAGATAGCAGCTCTTCGATGTTACCTTACATCTGTATCCCATGAAAAGCGTTTTTAAATTTTTTTCAGCAGAAGTAGTAAACAGATGATTTATTTATACCTGTGTGTCTCCATCTTCTTTTGAATACAGAATAGTTGAAACATAGCAATAACGCATTTCTGTACTTGGGTAGTTAGGCAAACCATCTAAGAAATATTCATTATCTACTTATTTGAGCAGTTTGCGGTGAATGCTATACAAAAAAAATAAATAATCATCGTTCTTACTCTCTGGTCATTTTATTCCTTTGACATAAACAATATCTTTTTTGAGTAAAAGATGATTAGATTTTGTTACTATCTTTTCTTTAACTATCACTGCAAAAACTGACTTTTAATGGAGCTTACATATAAAAATTAAAGTGAAATCGTTTTACTTATAATGAATCTGAAAATTAATACTATCAATTAAATTAAAATTAGTTGCATTATCAATTGCTATAATTACAAGCTTTTCCTTCTGACCTTAACAATTAACTTCTATTTTCTCAGTTGGTTCTTTGTCTTAAGGGAAGTTAAGGGGTGAGAAAACAAACAATGCAGATATGCCATCCCACTGGAGAGCTCTAGGCCCAAGCAGAATTGTCTCTGTGGTGTTAGGACATTAGTAGAAAAGTAAATCAAGTCAATCTGATAGGGAACTAGAATTCTGTCAATCAGGCTCAAGATTTTGTGCTGTGTCCATAAACTTGTTTACTGTAGGGTTTTATGAGTTGTAACCTGCCCTTGCAGTCTGTTAATGAGGCTAAATCTTGCTACTTGAGAATTGAATTACAGCACACCTCTGGGCTAATGGTTATAAACAGAAAGTCCCATTAGGGCTGCATTCTGATTTGTTCATTTGCATTTTTTTCTATTGTATGGAGAACAATGATGGGTAAATAAGTACAAACAAACAATTTACATGGAAATTGATAAAGTGTCCCTAATTAGTATTTAGAGTTGGTTTTATTAATGATTGTCTGCTTTAAATTGCACTCTTGGTAAGCTCTCAGAAACATTTGCAGATGGGAGTATTATTGGGTGAAGGAGGGGGAGGCCAAGGGGAAGGTGGTAGCTTGTGAGAAAAAAAATTAGATTTCCATTTCATATTCAGAAATGTAGAATCATTTATTTCATTTTAACTCAGTTAAGATGACCTAAGACCACTTCATCTTACTCCGAATCACCAAATTCCAGCTCTGTAAGAAGTTATTCTTCACACAGTGAAATTCACTTAAACCTAGTTGCCTGAGGCATATCAAATAATGGTATTTATTAGTGTTCTTAACTTTTCTTAAGTTTGAAAGATGAAAGTTTAGTAAAAGCTCAATTTTCCTCAGTTTATCATATAATTTGATTCTTTTGGGGATCAAATAGTTTCGTGGTTAAGAGCAAGGGCTCTGTAGTGAAATAGACCTCAGCTGGGCTCTGGGCTCTCACATCAGTTCTAGCTGTGTGACCTTGCAACTCTAAACCTAAATATTTTCATTGGTAAAAATTGGGTTGTGAAAATTAAATGAGACCATGCATATAAAGCAGTTGTCACATAAAAGCTCAGAAAATATCAGCAACCTCACCAAACTCACCATCATCAAGTCACTGTTTCCTTTTATTCCTAGTATATTTTCCAAGTTCAGAAATATTAATAGTGAACTGAGGATTTTGTATATTAGGTTTTGCATCTTCAGTCTCACCCTGCCCAGTGCATGCTATTCCTCTTACTACATATAAGCTTTTGTCTCTAAATACTAATAAGTTTTTTCTTGAATGTTAGATCTCTCTTCTGTTGCCCTTACCACAAGTATCACCCAGCCAAGGAAACCTCCCATCTCATCTTTTTCCTTCTTCCTCACAAGATTCTTTTATTAAAATAACTTTTATTACAAGAGTACTATAAGTGTATTATAGAAAATTAGAAAATTTTAAATTAGAAAAAGATAAATGAAGGAAAACAAAAATATCATGTTTCTACACCCAGATATCTCTAACAACTTTGTGAATACCAATATCAAGTCTTTCTCTGTACATACATATTTTTATGTGTATTTATTTTTGCCAAAATATATAAACGATTTTTTTAAGTCAAGTTGCATTTCTTCTCATTTAATACTGTGATTATATTCCGATTTCTCCAATTGGTTCAACAATGTCCATTACAGCTGGTTTGTCCAAACCAATATCTCACCCGGGACTATATAAGTTGTATGTGGTTAATCCCCTTTGTTGGTGGTGATGGTGATTGGTTAGTAGGTTTTGTTGTGTTTGCTTTCATGACGCTCTCTCATTAAAATGACCATGTCAGTTGTCCTAAATATCCTACCTTCTGGATTTATTTGGTTGCTTCCGTGCTGGGTAATTTATCATGTTTCTCTAACCGCTGTGTTTATGATAAACTGGAAATTATATGTAAAGGCTTAGTGGATTCACTTTAAACATTTGGACTAGTCTCTTGTGGGTGGTGTGTACTTCCTCACCACATCAAAAAACGTATGCTTCACATCAAAAAACATATGACATACAGTTGACCGAACATTAGTGATGCTAAGACTGACCGTTAGATTAGTGATCCCTAATCCCTGATTTGGTTCTGATCTTTCTATTTACAATTAGGTTTTCCCCTTGTAATTAAGAAATAATCTATGTGGTGTTACTTAAGTGTGTGTTCCAATTACCGTTGCTGTGTAACAAACTATCCCAAACTTAATGGTGTAAAAAATTGTTTTTTATGCTCACAGATTCTGAGGGTCAGGACTTCAGACAGGGCACAGTAAGGATGCTTGGTCTCTGTTCTACATTGTCTAGGGCCTCAGCTAGGGAGACTTGAACAGTTAGGGGGTGACTCAAAATGGCTAAAGGCTGAGATCATATGAAGGCTTCTGCATTCACATGTCTGGCCCTTGGGCCAGGAAGACTGAAGGCTGAACTCAGCTGGGACTGTGGACTGGAGCACCTACATGTAGCCTGGGATTCTCACAGCACGACTAGGTTACCAGAGAGTATAAAACACAAGAATTTCAAGAGAACTGGGCAAAAGGGGTGTGGCATTTCCTACCTAGCCTTAGAAATCACCTACAACACTTCTACATTCTACCGATTACATACAAGTCACTAAAGCTGGCATAGGGGGAAAGAATTAAACTCTAGCTCTTGATGAAGGAGTGGTAGGGTCACATTGCAGAGAGTGTGTGGGATGAGAAATTCGGTTGTGGCCATCTTTAGAAAATACAGTCTGCCAGAGTAATCTATGAATATCGTGTTCCCCAGCAGACATTCACCTAAGAGCTCTAATAACAGTTGATAATCCTTGCCAGAATCAGTCATTCTTTTATGAATGGCAAAGTTATATTTTTATAGTTTTACTTTTTTGAAATTATTATAATAGTATTTTATAAAGTAGAGCTTTTTCTCATTAACTGAGACTATTTAGTTACCCTAAAATTTAGTTCCCACTGAAAAGACAAGATAAGTGTTTGGTTCTTTTACTCTAATTGCTAATTTTCAGGAGTTATTTTGAACGCTGCTTGAAATGAGTTTACACATCCTTAGAAAAACTTTTTGAATATCATAATGAATTGATGGATTTTCATTGATTCAATGTGTGATTTCATTGACTTAATTCATTATAGTCATTGTTCTTTTTGATACTGGAACTATTTCACTTTGTTCACTGGGAGCTTCTATCTTCTCTCTGGGTCCATTTGATATCCCTATTAACCCACCTCCATTAATTTTGACAGCTCTCATTTCTAGACATCTCAGAATTTGTGAAAGAATTGCCTAAGCTTGAGCTCTACCAATCTGGTATTTCCCCCTGCACCTAACAATATTACCTACCAAATTTAATTGACCATTTTTAACATTCAGACTATTAACCTCTGACATTTACTGTAGTCAGTTACTCCCTTTTTTATGAAAGCTTCTTCTACTTTGATTCTCAGGATACATCAGTGTTCTAGTTCTCTTTTACTCTTATCTGAATGTCGATATTTTCCATGTTTTAATTAGTAGCCCTCCTTTTTCTCTGTAGTACCTCTTCAGGGTACTTTCATATATTCCTGTAACTTCACAGTATGGTCATAGTTAGACTTCACTTCCTAGCATCAATTTCACTTCCCAACTACCTGCTAACATCTTTCCTCAGATGTCCTCCCAATCAATCAAACCCAGTCTGTCTGACCTTAAACTTCCTCTCCCTCCCTTCTTATAATTCCTCTTAGTTTTTCTATTTCTATTTTTAGTGCCACAGTTCTACTAGTTGCCCAAGTTTAAAACTTCCAAGTCAGCCTTTTTCTTCCCTCCACATCTAATTAATTACCAAGAATTGGTACAGGTATCAATTCTATCTCTAATATATTTCTTACATTTGTCTCTTCCCATTTTTATTGCCACCGTTCTAGCTCTGGATCATATCTTGGACTATTAAAATAGCCTCCGAACAAGTCTCTTTCCAGTCCCTCTATGCCAACCTATCTTATGCACTAGCCTAGACCAAAAGATTAAAAAAAAGAAAAAAAAAACCAAACAGACAGACACAAAACCAAATCTTTCATTGGCCCATACTTTCTTTAGAATAAAAATGTTAAACAGGGCCCTACCTACCTAGTTTTATTTTTCTTGCTTTGTCTTTCTGTCACTATTTTTGCCCTATGCTAGGAAAACTACTTTTCCCCCAATATACTTTCCTGCCTCAATATCTTTGTGTTGTTCCTGCCTCCTAGTCTCTCCAACACTGACCCACCTAACTACCAATTCCCATCTTTACCCCCGTGTCCTGTTCATTCTGCAGGCCCAATTCAAAATGATGATGCCATGATGCCTTCCGTTTGTCCCTCAGCCAAGTATGTTCTTTCTTTCTTCTGAACTCTTGCTTCATTTTTATCAAACCTCTTTATTGTGGCTGTTGTATCTTTTCCTCTGTATTATAAGCTTTTGAGAGTATGAATTATAAGTTTTCATACTTGAAATTTCTATAGCAAGTAGCAAGTACCAAGGTATGTACTAAGGATCAGAGATACAAAGATAAATCAGATATAGCTCCTGCCTTCAAGTAGCTCAGTTGTACTGAAAAGGAGCAAATATACAGAGTTATAATTAACTTGACAAATATTATTTTAAATAGTAATCACACACACACACACACGGTACTATAATAACATAGAAGAAGAAGAACTTTATTCCACCAGTGGGGAGGAGGGAAAGATCATCAAAGGAAGTTTAGTGGATTTGAATTGAATATCGAAGAATGAAAAAGAGTTAAATAAGATGAGAGAAAAACATTCCAGGAAGAAGAAATGACATATTCAAATCATGAAACTACATGATACAAGCAATTCTGTATATATAAATGTGAGGTTTAATGGAAGTTGGGAGAGGTTAAGAGAAGAAAATACTGCAAAGATGTTGGGGCCAGATTATTTCAGGCTTCGTTTTGTTATAATAATGCCTTATTTTACCTACTTTCCAGTTTACAAAGCAATTGATTATATGCGACTCATAATAACCCTTTTTTGGTTGGCAAAAACTATTTTATTTAATTCTCTGTAGTCTTTGATTATTTTAAATATCAGAAACCACATTAGATTTTACTTTTTCTTCTCAATGTGCATCTGGGGGAAGAGGGAGTAGGAATGGGGATAGTACATCAGTTACCCATTCCAATTTTAAACTAACAATAACAATAACTTATGTAGCCAACATACTATCCCCATGCCTGCTCCAACCCCCTAAAATTACCATTTCCTATATTTGATCATCATGTTATAGCAGCATTTTCTGCTATCAAAGATGTCTTTTAATCATTACTCTATGCCTTTATTAGAAAACAGCAAGTTAAATTCTATTCTTAAAAAATAAAGTATTAATTGAAATTCTGTTTTCAGTATTATGACTTTTTCTATAAGCCCAATTATTTTATTATTAATAGTTTCTGCTATTGCCAAACATTCTTTATGGGCTACTCTGAATTTTTAACAGGCATTTTAATACGGTAATTTGTAAATTTTTTTAAAAAAATCTGATTCTAGGATGTCTTTTTAAAAATGGTGTGACATCCAACTGATATAGAGCATCCTATTTATAATGTGGGCCAAGCACCATGCTGTAAACCAGTTACTATCATGATGATCAGATTGAAAATGAAATTGCATTTCTGTCAATTACTGAGTTGGCAACTGTTCAATATATCTTAGCAGCAAGATGAAGAGCGACGTCGGCAGCTGAGAGAGAGAGCTCGTCAGCTAATAGCAGAAGCTCGATCTGGAGTGAAGATGTCAGAACTTCCCAGCTATGGTGAAATGGCTGCAGAAAAGTTGAAAGAAAGGTCAAAGGCATCTGGAGGTGAGTTAAAGAATCTTGTATCATATTCTACAGACAACCCAGAAATCTGCAATAGACCTTTTGGAACTTTATATTCTTACTTCAAAATGTTGCATCAAATACATAAAGTTTCTAACCTATTGATATGTTGCAAAAAACCTAAAGGAGGCATAGTAAATCAGAAGATAACTGTTGCTGTTTTCCAAATCTACTTCTTGGCTTAATTTTTAATAACTCAAGAATACTTTCTTAGAATATGATTTAGGAAAAAACTCATAGACTTTGATTTATGATTTCTAAGATACCTCATTAATTGTATTAGCAATGAGTAAAATTCAATCAAGCCCTTAATATCTAGATCAGAAGACTTGTCAGTAGTGAGCTTTGAAAAAATCACTAAAGATTTTCACTTTGAACCAGATCTTTAGAAAGTAGCTCTAACAATGTTCTGGCATTATAGCCAGATATGTAAGAATTTTGAATGAGTCTCATATCTATTTCTTCTTGGTTTCCTTATCCTAAAAGGGTCTTCTTCAGTGTCTGTAGACATTAGTCTAAACTTGATATTGGGACAAGGATGATATACATAATTAAAGAGAATTTTAATTTTGCCTCTTCCTGCTCAATTTAGGCATCTTTAACTTGGAACGTTTTAGATTTTTAAGAGGAGTATATTCAAGAAGCCTGTGGGTTTTAGCTCTGTAACCTATTTATCTACCAAAATATGCCAGATAGTTGTCCTGAGTTAGTCTTAGAATGCTAAGATCATGTGAAGAGTAGGCAAGTGAGGACTCAAATAAGATCTTACTGAACTGAAACACAGGTAAGCTATTTCTAGGTCAGTACGTTTCTCCATAGTAAACTGAAACTTACTACTGTTAGTCCTAATTGATTCCTTATGTTAAAATCATACTATTATAGAGAATTCCAACTAATGCCTATAGCATATAATCTTCCCTCATAAATTTGAAAGCTGTTTTCCCAAACAGCTATATATCTGTCCCTCTGGACCTCTCCAAATGTTTACATATCAGTTAAATCCTTCATTGTACCTTTTTAACTCTTATCATTCAGAATTTTTATTGCAATTTCTATATGCTCTACTACAGTTTTATAGTAAGATCAATAAGTACTCACAGCTACATTTATATAATGCTATGATAATTTGTTTCATTTGTTATGAATAACAAGGTGTTTCTTTGATGTTATAAAAAGTCCAAATATTCTAAGTAAGTCTTCTTTAAAAACCTTTGTCTCCTCATATATCAGAGTAATAGGAAAAAAGTTTTATATTCTTGACCCTCCAGATAGACTGTCCTAAAGCCACTAATGCTACCCACCTGTGACATTATAGACCCATAGGAGAACAGTAATAATGCCATAGAGAGGCATACAGTGTCTCTTTTAATTTTGTTCCCCCCAGTAGTGAGCAAGTAACAATGCTAAATGAGTCTGGGAAGGCTAAGATTTAAATATTTTACTTGATGATATGGGATGGGTCAGCTATGTAATTTGTTTCATCTCTGTAATCCAACTCCAGCTGAGCCAGAACTAGACTAAGTAGAGAGATTTTGTTAGTGTTACAGCCCCAAAACTGGATATCTTACTATTTGGTTAGCTAGGGAAAGTTAGCTAGAGAAAGACCTGATTTGAGCATCATTCAATAGTCAACAAAGTAAATAAAGAACAAATGAGGATTGGATCTGCAGAGCTAGCAAAGAAGTACGGACCAGAACAGGGGGGAAGCCAGGTGAAATGAAGATGGGACAAAGTTGAACAGATGATTTATGAGAGCCTGCTGAGGAGCCTAGACTCTGTTCCCTAAGAATAAAGTGACCAAGGTCCATTTCTCTCATAGAACACAGCATACCTTGGATGCTGGAAGCAGCCACCTATCAGATGGTAGGCTCTTAATCAGAGCTAAAGTTGACCTACAATAAGTGGAGCAGGCCTATTTCCTGACCTCAGTGGTGAATATTGCTCTGTCTCCCTAAAGGCATATGGATCAGGCTAGATCTGCTCTGGCCTCGAGGTCTAAGCTGAAGCTATTGGAGCTGATAGTTGGGGGAACAGACCTTTAGGACAAGGGAGAAGGTAAAATTCCTGCCTGAAATTTAACTTCATACAGATGGTATTTATCCACTGAGCAGTGCCAACCACTGTGCTAGGACAGGATTTGGCAAATTTCCTAAAAAGGACCAGAGTAAATACTTTAGGCTTTGCAGGTCATATGGTCTCTGTCTTAACTACTTAACTCTGCCCGCGTAGCCTGAGAGCAGCCTCGAACAATATGTAAATTAATGGGCGAGCCTGTTATTTGCCACAGAAATGTGGCGGGCTAGATTTTGCTTGCACAGTACAGTTTAATGACCATTGCTTGCACAGTACAGTTTAATGACCATTGCATAGCAATTTAAAAATTCACTTGGGTTCACAGAAGTCTAATTCCTAAGTGAAAATGATCCTATAAGGTCGGTAAGTCAAGGAAAAGAATTAACGAATTAATGTCCATTCTTCTACTGTTTGGTGGGAATTATCAGGTCTGAATAAGGAATAGTGTGAAAGGAGGTGAGAGAAATAAGTAGAGACTAGCCTATTTGGTTGGCTAGGGAAAGTTAGCTAGAGAAAGACCTGATTTGGAGAACTAGGATAGAAAGATTTTGGAAGCAGTGGTCCAGAGTGACAAAGAAGAGTGCGTAGTCAAGAGCTGGCAATTATAAGGTAGAAGCACAGCCTGGGGAATGTGTTGAACACGATTATTACTCATACTCATTGCCTGAACCCATTTGAAAAGCTTGCTTTTTTCCATTCTCAAGCAGCAACCAGCCTCAATGAAGAAAGGAAACTTAGTATGTTTGAGGTGCGGTATATTCAGCTTCATGGTGTCCACAGAGAATATATGCAAGGTATTTTAAGTCATGGATAACCATATATTCAAGCAACCCACTTGCATCCTATTACAACCAGAAATAGCCTAATATTTGTGAAATAACAGAATCACACCTGTCCAAGGAGCTATAGCTTAGCTTTTACCTGTCCTCTTTTTGACATAATTTTAGGATTTACGAGAGAAGCCATTTGATATTTTGGTATACTACACGTTTTTTCAATTTCTGCATTAATTTGTAGTTATACACCTATAATAGCCTAATTTTAAAATTCTCACTCTATGTAACAAACTGGTGGGTTCATTTGTTGTATTGATCGATCTTAGCAAGGTTCAAGTGTTTGGAAACAAACAAAGTTTGGTATTTTCATTTTTAGTTGTGTGGTATTATAGTCAGAGAATATGGCCCGAATTTCTGCTTTAGGAATTGATAAGTTTTTATTTTGGTCAAATGTCCAAAAAAATTCAGAAAACCAAAGTGACAAGCTACAGAATAAATATATACATATGTAAAATATACAAAATATATATCATATAGACTATATAATATATAATAAATAGATGATATGATATAATCTTAGAACAAGATAGACACCTCCTCCAAGTGCCCGTGGACCATTACAAAAATTTAACATTTGGTTTGAGTTAGGTTAGAGTCATTTAACTTTTAAACTGACATTTTTGCCTCTCATTGATTTAGATAAAATAGTATATTTTGTTTGCATTTCAACGAATAAAGAAAATTTTTTAAAAATTTTGTCTGAGAATATGCCTGCATAATCCTTATATGGCAAATAGATTTATCTAAATTTGTTGAACCAAAATAAAAACTTATAGGCCTTTACTAATTTTTATTTTTGGCTTCTATTAATAATATATTGTGTTTTTTTTAATCTTTTGTATATCTATAGAATATTTTTAATAATAGCCTCAGTTTCTTTTTTTTTTAAGTACAGATACTCTTTTTTTATTATCAATAATATTCTGTTTTTTTTCATTCAATTTATTTATAAAAAAATAAGTGTTACAAGACTGGCCTTACTGCTGTGCTACAGTCACACCACTGAGATCCCCATTTTGCTTATAGTGCTGTGCAATGTCAGCTGGAATGCATTGTCTCATTCCAGTGCATATCCAATCTTTTACCTTTTCATGCATACGTTATACCTGCCATACTTGGGAACCAGCTTCTATTGTGTAATGGATCTCTAATTTACTTTCTGCCATGCTCACCTACTGGGTTTTCAGTGGTTAGCCATGAAGATAGATACATATGGATATAGGTATATCTTATATATATAATATGTAGTATCTTAAACATACACACACAGATACATGTGCACTTTAATTCTGCTAGAGTATTTAAAGTATTTCCACAGGTGTTAAGAAATGTGTAACATTAACTGTTGAAAAGAATTCAAGTGTTCATCATAAAACTGAAGTCAATGAATGGAAAGAAAATGAAAATTCATTCTTAAGAAGACCTGAGCTTTATAGGAGATCAATTTTTACTCTTGCCCTCTCAAATAGTAATCCTTTTATCTAAGGTTAGCAATACATTTATAAACATTGAGTTAACCCACTCAGCATTACTGGTGAGTGGTAGTGTAGACAGAGATTTTATTTAGCCAGGAAATAAAATGAATGGCACCTGTTTAACATCATACAGGAATCCAGCACTGTATAGGTGGGTAATGAAAGGAGGTACAATTTTCTACGTATTTCCAGAACCTGAAAGTACCCATATCCGACCACATTTCCAGATTTAAGTATTTCTTTTCATAGCAATGCTATCTTTCACTGGAGAATCAATGTTGACATCTGCCTCACCCTTCCTCAACCTTCCCCATCCACCTGCTATCCATTCAGTTTTCAAATCATGTCATACCCACTTTCCAATTCTTTTATCCTAAATTAAGCTTTCTATACTGCTTGCCTGGGGGTAACAACAATCTCCAACCTGGATTTCCTGACTCCAGCCTTTCTATACTCCAGCCCAAAACCTAGGTCAGCAGGGTTGTATAACGGATAATGTCACATGGATAAGACACCCATGTGTATTTCTAGACCACTTTTTTTTTTTCACGTAAGAAGGCATTTCAGAAAGGAAACAAGAGTGATGTTATAGAAATAGTATTGAAGCCACTCTAACTTATCAAAGACATAAGCTTCAGTGCTTGTATTACTAATTATACATATTTCATAACTGATTATAATAAGACACTTATTGTAGAAAACTGCTTAAATACCACTGCTCTTAAATTAAACTGTGCAGTGCTAATCATGTTTAAGCACCAGTGTCTCTCCATTCCTACCAAGTAAAATTTAAAGTTCCCATTCTGCCCTTCAGGGCTCTCTGCAGTTTTACCTTTCAAGTCTTACCTCCCATTATTTCCCTTTAAGTATGCTTAAGCCAAATAGGACTTTACACAATTCTTTGAACATAACCTCCTCTTTCCTGCTTTCATCCCTGTAATGCCCTTCTCCCAATTGTACCTTTTGAAATCCTGTACATTTTTTAAGATCCAGTTTAAAGGTTAGTGCCTCCACAAAACGATTCCTGGTACTATTGGCAAAGAGTAATCTTAATCTTTTGATTTTGCTCTGTACCTAAATTTTACTCCAATAACACCTGTCCTACATAGTATTATAGTCACTTGACTATATACCTTTAAGGTGGAATAAATGTTTTATATATATCTTGCTATCTTCTCAACATCTATCAGTGTGTTGTAAATTTCAGTTGCAGTATACAGTAGAAGTGTTTTGAATAAATGAATAAATGTCAAATTTTATGTTTTCACTCTAGGTTATCATCAGTCATAATCAATAGAGACTGGTTGACAGCAACAAAGTACTACAGTCTTAAAAACTCTTGATACTAAACTATCTCTGATACGGAGTCATATGAGGAAGTGTTCTGAATAGTTATTTGGCATTCAGAAAATATTTGTTAATTCATTTACATTTACTACAAAATTATTTAGAGAATTTTTGAGGATAATGAAGATGAAGATACTGACTTTTATGAAAGCCGTCAAATAGTTGGGCTAAGCACAGTTGATTAGAAAAGATCTCTCAACCAATTATATTTAAATAGTATAACCAAGTATAATGCCTTAGTGCCTTGAAAGCATTTAGCAACCCTTTTTCCCCTGGGGGCATTTCTCAATCTTTTTTTTCTTTGTTGTGTTTTTCTAAATGGCTTACACAGTACATGGTGAGTCTTCAATAAATAGAAACTATTATTATTAATATTAATGCTCATAGTTAGCATTTACTTAGGAAGCCCAAAATCAAGCACAAAGGTGTACAGGGAAAAGGACAAATATTAAGGATTAAGCCAAAGTTGTAGAATCTTGGAATTTCTCAGTTGTAATACTTCATTATTAATAAAAAATAAATTATAGAACAGTACGGATACTCTTCAACTCCCAGGGCTAGATAGATATTTCTCTAAAAGGTACAGATTGTCAATAATAGAATTTAAAGCTAATCTCTAATATGTAAATCAAATCATTGCTATGCCTTTTCAAATGTATAAATATCAAAATTACTTAACCAATTTTATCACCAGGATTGATTTTTTTTTTTAACTCCTTAGCACCTGGTCTTCCTAGGTGGGCTCCCATTCAAGTACTAACCAGGCCTGACCTTGCTTAGCTTCTGAGATCAGATGAGATCGAACACATTCAGGATGGCATGGCCGTAGACTATCACCAGGATTTATAAAGGAAAAAATAGTCTATGGCCATGCCACCCTGAACAAGCCCAATCTCGTCTGATCTCAGAAGCTAAGGGTCAGGCTTGTTTAGTACTTGGATGGGAGACCACCTAGGAAGAGCAGGTGCTGTAGGCGTAAAAAATAAAAATAAAAATAAAAATATAAGGGATCGTAAGCTGACAAGGTCCTTGCAATCTGTGAGGTCAACCAAAGGTTGCCTCGCTTAAAAAAATATATAAATGAAAAAATATACAATAGAAATCTTTGATGTAAAAAAAAGACTTCATTAATTAATTATGACCTAAAACATTTTAATAAGTATAAAAAAAAAGTGTAACTTTCTTATTCCTATGTATTTAATTTTAAATAATAACAGGTTTTTTCCATTTTTAAGTCTTTTGAGATGTACTGTTTTGTTTCTGAACTTTCTTTTACATAAAGGTACTGTATGTTCTACTCTCAATCTTTAAATTTATCTATAGTACTTTTTTGATAATATTCCTTTAATAGCATAAAAGCATTCAAGTCTTCATATAAATAATTTAAATATAGCTACAAGTTTTTAAAGAATGATTTTTTAAAATACGTTTGTGTCTAATAAGTGATCAAATGTGGTTTAGAAATATTATTTGATGACTTTGTTACCAAACCAACTTTATTTTTGTATGCTGTTATTAGAGATTACTAATAGAGGACTTTTTAAAATATAGGAACTCAGTGAGCTCAGTGATTCAAGGATAGAGTGTGGCAAGTAGTCAAAACCTTTGCATCTGCTTTGATGTGACAATTCATCTTTGACATATGAATGTAAAATATAAATGTTAATCTAATAGTGAAAGAGTAATTTAAAACTGATTTTTTTAACTTGCTGATCTGTGTCAGACTTGAATTTGAATAACCCATTAAAATACTGCTTTTTTCCTTAGTGTTTCAGACAAACAAAATAAAACAGAAATAATATATAATATACTAACATTATTACTACATGTTCCTACAGATGAAAATGATAATATTGAGATAGATACTAACGAGGAGATTCCTGAAGGCTTTGTTGTAAGAGGTGGAGATGAACTTACTAACTTAGAAAATGACCTTGATACTCCTGGTAATTTCAAATTATAAATATTTTGTGTCCTGCTGCATGACAAACTTTATCATTATATTTTATTGTTATCTCATCAGTGGTGATAACAAGTTATTTTTGTAGTTTTTTACATCTTGCATCCTCACAAATCTAAATCCTTTCCATCAATTTTATGTTGTTTTCTTTTAGTTTTATCGAAAATTAGCAATAAAATTGGAATAGCAAACTGTAGTTTGTGTTCTCTTATTACTAAGATTAACTTTTATATTTTATGTTATAAGATAATTTATTAGGCATTCAGTAATTGAGTCCCTTCTCAGCCTATATATTTTCGTGTGGTGTTGTAAGGTATAGATAGTACATATGGAATACTTCTAATGTAAATCTAACTCAGGGTCAAATTTTCTGACTTGGCTTAGAATTGATAGTCTTAGTTGTAATATTTTGTGCTTACTTTAAAAATTTAAATACTACTACTAATAAATTATTTTACACATACTTAATGACTGATTATAAATCAGTCATTAATGCTTATTGAATTTAATTCCATAGCAATAAAAGTCATTTGTAATCTCTCTAGATTTAAAGGTAAGGAAGTGAAGCCTCTAATATTTACTCTTTTCCTATGAGAAGCTAAAGAGAGTGAGAGCAGGTATTCTTCCCAGCCCTGACATGCCCTTGAAATTCTGAAATCATGATCCAAGAAACAATCAACCAAGATCTTCCTAACTATAGGGAGCACCCAAGAAAACCCATGCCCCCTTGTCAGTAGCTCCTTTATGGTCTAATATTAAATTATCCTTTACTAGGTAGAAGTCAGCATATTTATAATTGTGCAAGTCCCAGAGAAAGCTGATATTTAAGGAAAAATTTTAAATGTTCAACCCCAAATCAGAGCTATCTTTCTATTTAAAATGCTGTAGAACCTGTATAAGTTTAATTTTTCTTTTTGAAAAAGATTTTTATTCTTGCCTTACCCACCTTCTCACCACAACCACCACCAAAGCCTTTATCAGAAACCAAAAACATCCTTTTCCTGCTGAGGACATCCATAAGTACAGAATTGAAGCCTTAAGATTTAATTTATGGCAGTATAAAATTAATGACATTAGTAATGCATAGTTCCTGATTTTACAATAATTATGAAGACAAGAAAATCAGCCATCTTAAGTAATATGAGAATTTTCTAGTTTTAGTAATAGGAACTTTGTGAGATATTTTAAAAGTCTGTTAATATTAGGCCTAACAGATTTGACTCTTGTTCTTTTTAAAAACTCTCTTCCTACTTTATGTATGCCAAAAAAGGAAACACATCTCAGTCTTTCTGTTTTGGGAGTTAGCTAATATATTGTTTACAACTCTCAAGAATGCCAGTAAGTGTTGGCGTGTGTATAGGACAGACTTTCCAATTTAGGCTATGGTTTATTTCATGGCAAAAAGAAATAGGAATACAAACTGGAATCTGGAAGCATGTAGCATACATTATGATTTTTATCCTTGCTTTATTTTCCCCAAAATTCTTTTTTTAATATGTATATAAAAGTCATAATGTTTTAATAATAAATTGTTTAATCTTTATCTTGATTTGACCATAGTTCATCAGATATTGTTTAAAAGAGAAGCCTGCCAATATAAACTGACCAATTTGCATGAAAGTAATGATAATAGCATTTATTAAGAGTCTTATAATTAGAAAACTTATTAATCTTTATGAAAAATATCTTTCACCAAATGGTTGGCATATCTTTTACAGCCATTTTATTACAAAGTTGCTGTGAGTGAATTTAAGTAGAATTATTTGTTTCCATTTGTTTCTGAACTATTTTATTATTAAAGATTAATGTACTTGCTAAAAATAATTTGAAATTGTTTATTTTAAAAGTTTATTTTAAATTTCTATCCATATTTAACACATTCAAAAATTGATAATCTTTATTATATTTCTGCCCTCTAATTAAAAAATATTTGTAAATATATACCCTGTTTCAATGCTGGGTATATATGTACAAAGATAAACATTGAATTCTAACAGTGTATACATGACTGTCTGAGATGTTAAGAACTTATTTTAATATGGTAATATATGTATAAATTTAATATACTAGAAGAATTGAAACTGTAAAATATAATTTAGAATAAAATTTATCACTTTTAAATATCTACTTTGTAATAGCTTGTTTTATTATGTATATATAACCTATACAGTTACTTATAAATACATCAAATACAGGCTTGGGTCTTCATGTAAGCATAGCTACTTTTAACTGTATTATAACTGAGTAGTCTTTAGGTATATTAACTACATTCGTTAAAGGGACTGATTTGGGGAAAAAATACATATATGTGTTTATATATATGCAAATAATATATTTTAAGAGACTAAATCTAAATTGTTCCCAAAACAAAAAAGAAATGATAATTATGTGACATGTTAGAGATGTTAACTAATGCTATTGTGGTAATCATATCTCAGTATAGAAACATATCAAATCAACACACTGTACACCTTAAACTTATATACAATATTATGTATCAATTATATCTCAATTAAAAAATAATATAGTTAATATACCTAAAGACTATTCAGTTATACTACAGAGAGAGTGTGTGTGTGTGTGTGTGTAAAGAGTTGGGGGAGAAAGAGAGATAGTTAGTTTTGTCTGGTCTAATATACTATTTCAATACCCAAATGTCCTTTTATTTTTTAATGTAATAATATTTTTATGATATTCTCTAAATTGATAGCCTATACGTCTAAATTCATCTCACTGAGTTATTCACAGTGTTTGCGTATTTAACAGAACAAAACACTAAGCTGGTGGACTTGAAGCTGAAGAAGCTCCTAGAAGTTCAGCCACAGGTGGCAAATTCACTCTCCAGTACATCTCAGAAAACTATAACTGAGAGCGCAGAGCAAGACATTAAGGTAAATGTTGCTTAAAATATTTGACTTGGTATCTGTGTGTTCTAGTTTCCACTGGTACTTTATAATCCTAAAATCAATTTCTTACCAAATTCTTCACATTAAGATATAAACTTTTTATTAACTAGCCAATAAATTAAATATCAATATGGTAATCAATATTCATCTTTTTCAAATAAACTACTACTTTATATTAGTAAAAGTAGAAACTATTCTTGACTTCTATATGTATTTATATTTTTCTAAGAAGAATATTGCTAGAAGTCAAGCATATTTTTCTATCATCCTCAACCTTCAGCCTATTTAGATTAATGTTAATTAACACCTGAAGATGGTATGTGATAGAATATAAATTTTTAAAAACTTTCATGTGTTTTGTACCAATATAAATCTTACCTTTTATAAGATTTTAGGCAAAATGTCACGTCGTCGTTGTTGTTGTTGTTGTTATTAATTATTTTATTATTATTATTATTTGGACAACTCATATTATCCCCAATCAAGCCTTATCCTGTTTTCCTCTCATTGTATCATTAATATTTTTTTAGCTTTAGGGTACTTTTAGTCTTGTATAACTTTTCACCCACCTGCGGACTATGGGGACTGCCCTGCTGACTGAAAGGATTTCCTTCCCCTGACAGAGATGCTTTGAAGTCCCAAAACAATGACTTTCATTGCTTTTCCCGTATACTGTCGGTTTCTATAAATTGGTGATGAAAGTGTGTGGCAGCACCAGAGGACTTTTGGTCTCTATCTTTGAACAAAAGAAAGCCTGGATCAGGTCTGATTTTTTGCGTTCAATTTAGCTTTCTGCAGTGGATTTAATGCAGAATGAAGCTGGCCTAAGAATAATACAATGGATTGAAAAGGCTAACTGAATTAGTGGGTTTAGAGGAATACATTTGTAAAGTGGCAGAAGTCCCTAGTCATATAAAGGTTTCTTAAGATAGGATTTGCTAGCTAATCGCACTGATATTTTAGCATGTTGCCAGGCCTCAAAAAATTTAGCCATGTTTGTTTATTTTGATAAAGACTTAAGTTTTAGACTATTGGGAAGTTATTATAACAGTAGAATATACACTTTTCTAAACAAACAAACAGATAAAAGCCAAAATTGTTTCTGTTCTAACTATATAGCATATTATAAGCACAATACTAATAATAAATATATGACTTTTAAAAAAATAAAGTAGAGGTATTTTCATTCTTAAGATTTAATTATTTAAATAGATGAAATTGGTTTTGCTTTGCAAAAAGATCTTATGTAGTAATTGTTAAAGTTATTCCAACAAGAGGTGTGCTTAAACAGCTTGTCTTTGTATGGATCTTTTTAGTTAAGATTTTTTAAATGGTGCTTATAAAGAACATATAGAGTCCATCTGTTCTCTTGAAGCTTTCAGCATTGATTTGGGGTTTTATTTTTTTAATAAAATGCAGTTTACACGTTTATAAATGAGGCATTCTGTGTTTGTGGAAAAGGATAAACTGTTACCTTCCCTTGAGGATTCTGTATCCCAGGCCTCCTTGAGGCTAGAGAATAGGCCATTGGAGGACTCCCTCATTACCAATTGTCTCAATGCAGAGGAAGGGCAAAGTCTTGGTAGCTTTTGATAACCAGTTTCAGCATTCAGCAGGCTTAGCTATTAGTCATGCATCTTAGCCTTTCCCTATTTACTTTCAAAACACTTAATAAAAATAATAAAAGATTAGGAATAAAATGAAATATTTGTTTGGTACACAGCACCTCGGTATCTGCAGCTTCCACACACTGCAGTGGTTCAGTCTTCTGGGATATTTCTTGTTGATAGAACCATTTGAATTTGTTACCAGTATTAACATAGGAAGCTCTGGAAAAGATAATTGTAGTTTCTTTAGCTATAAAGGGCTTACTTACAAATCTGGCTTTGGAAAGTTATAGCTGATGAAATGCAGTTCAGTGGGGTAGTATTATAATCCTACCTTTTAGCCTTCATCCAGTATTAGTGGTTTATCTCAATGGGCATAAAATTAGAAACTAGTTCTTCTTGTCATACAAGTCTGTGGGGCTGGGCAGAATACTGGGGGGGAACAGACAGAGGAAACATGGCTTTTAAATGATACATATCATCAGGAGAAGACACAGGGGTTCCCAGTGTCTGATGAATCAAAGTTATTAAGAGTGATCCTCCATTTAAACTATGTCTCCCGAAGTTTTTGGTTACAGGTAACAACTTGCAGTTGAGCTATTTAGAGCGCTTTATATCCTTTTTCTTTCAAAAAGTTTCTAAATGACAGTATCTTAAATCAGTAAAAATTGTTTTAGTAATGTGTAATTTCATATATTTTAGATCAGGGCTCTTTTACCATGTTTGTTTTACTTTTAGAATGGCACAGACGATCTCCGGGCTGAGCGATTACAAAAAGCAGCAGAACGGTTTAGAAATCCCGTTGTCTTCAGCAAGGATTCTACAGTCAGAAAAACTCAACTTCAGTCTTTCAGTCAATATGTTGAGAATAGACCAGGTAGGTACACTTTTAAAAATGTTTTCCCATCTTATGATTTAACAGTATTTATCTACATATATTAAAAAGCTGATAATGTAAATTCATATTTCAATACACAAATATCAAGCTTTATAATAATTTTACATGTCTTTCTCCTTTTTTTAAGAGATAAAAAGGCAGAGATCAATACAGGAAGATACAAAGAAAGGAAATGAGGAGAAGGCAGCAATAACTGAAACTCAGAGGAAGCCATCAGAAGATGAAGTGCTTAATGTATATTAATTTTTTGTGTGGTTTCATGATTGCTGATAATTCCAAACTGTATGTGGAAATAGTGCCTTTATTTGTTAAAATGAGATGTTAGGTTTTTTAAGATGTCAATCTCCAGTGCATTCAAAGCAGAGTGAGAGGGGTGCACTGTTGAATTAGTCTGCAGTGTGGTGATAATTGTCAGATAAAAAAAAATGAATTTTTCAGAGTTCCACAGCCCCAGCTTCCTTGAGACATTTCCATCAGGGCACTTCCCATAAAGAGATTCCAGTATTGATCTACCGGGAGGATTTTAATTATTACAATAGCAGATACCGCAGAGCTGCAGTTAGAGGGAAAAGTCACATGAGACCTGCTAGAATTTCTCAGCCAACCCATTTTGTTGGCTTGGGTTAATGGGTGTTCAACCTTTCCATTATCCAGATCAGCCGTGAATTACTAGCTGAATGATGTTTGCATTAATATAATATATATGGTAATTTCTTCACTTAATTAACGGGGAGGTTCAGCTCAGTAGGGGTATGGGCTGATCATGTGTAAAATTGATTTGTGAGGGAAATATTTGATAGACCGCAGGGAGAAAGCTGCTTTTGATGGACAGCTGCAGGACAGAAGCAGGAAGAACAAGTTTTAACTTGAATTTTTGTCTGGAAGCATAGCTCTCTTTAATGGTGCTACTTTTTTTTTTTATTTTCTACATTTTGTATAAATATTTTCATTCTTATTACTGTTAAAATAGTCTTTGTTGGATTTTAAAATCCTTGTAAATGCACCAAGAGTTACAAACTACATGTTAGGGCCCTAAAACTTCTCATTTTTAAGTCTTATTAGTACAGAGAACAGTTCATTGGTATATCCTAGCGAAATATTAGGTATAATTTTCAAGTTGCAGAATACCTGAGTATACTATATGCTGATACTAAAGCAATCTGATTATAAACTTTGTTACTATTTTTAACTGAATCAATCAGTAAAAGCAATGAAGTTTTATGTGTTGTCTATCACTTCTGCTTTCTTATATCTTTGTTACCTATATTGTCTTTGCAAACCATTCAGTTTGTTTTGTCCCTCTTGGATGGGAATGAGAAAAGAAGAGAGCTTTTTGACAATGCTCTGCCGTTTGGCAGATAAGTACAAAAACCATTCACTAGATTATTCCAGATTTTAAAGTTACCACTAGCATTTCTTCTGTTGTTATAATTTTTCTGTTATATTACATATTGAGATGGGAGAATGTTTATTTTGTGAATATTTAAAAAATACAGTGACTTCATGGATCAAACTATTCTGAGAAATTTTATGTACTGCATGAAACAGAGCACTATTATCAGTTTTATAATTTCTTAAGATACTTCAACTTTAAGTTTGTCAACTACCATAATCAATTTAATAATAAGCTGGTATAAATTGAGTTAATGTGTGAGTACAAATTATTTACTATTTCCAAAGATATATGTTACACGTATGGTTAGACTTGTTTATTGAGCATGAGAATTCCAAAATATGCTCATAAATAACATATTTCTTGATTTTGTTTCTTGTTAAGGAGTACTGACAGATAATTCCTGTCGGCTTCTTAGAGATTAATAGGCTTCTAGATAGGGAATGGATTTGACAGAAGAGGATTGTTCACATTTACTTCTCTGAATAAATAATGTTCTAAGTGCTGATGGCAGTAATGGTGGTGGTGAGAGTAATCACTTAAGTAGTTCTTCAGTATTTTTCAGCTACTTAGGGAACATAACCCTAGAAATGTCACAAAATAAACAGGTATTCCAAAGGGAGCTATAATTAATCCGTTTGTAACTAGACCATAGATAATAACTCTGCCTCCAATGATTTAAATTTGTAATATGAAAATAAGAATTAAGGCTATACTGGTACATTACAACAGAACTGCTACTCAAAATAAAACTACTAAGGAGAATTTTTTTTTAACTTGAATGGTTGTAAAAAGTAAAATTTCAAGTTGAAATCCAAATTTGGTTAAATGCAGGATTAACTAAATCAGCATACTAGTTGCCTTAGATCCTATGTAGCAAGGTTTGAAACCACCTGTCAAGTTAGAATTCACAGCTACAATAATTAGTAATACATCAACAGAATGACATGTTAAACTACAGGAGCCAGCTGGAGGGAAAACTGGAGATATTAGAAACTTCTCTTTAACCATTTTTAAAAAGCATTTTAAGTAGTGTAGTCACAATGAAAACAAGAAACTCGTCTTTAATTTTGTATATTTTGTAAAAAAATCTGTCTGATTTTTCAGGATAGATACTTTAAGAATCAATTCCTTGATTCATAAAATTTCATTTTTGTATATTATACTTTTGAGTTAAAGATGTCATTTGTGTTTGTTTTGACAGTCACCAAGGGGAACACTGTCTTCCGTCCTTGTCCGTGTTTAAATTACTGACTCAACTCTAAGGAGAATTTTTTCTAATTTAGTGTTAACTTTTTAAATCTGGTAAATCTGGGTGTTAAATTATAAACGTAATACTGAACAGCTGAGATTTTCTCCATTTACAAAAGTTTTGCTATACATAATACATATGAAAATTCTTTGAATCACAGGGAGTGGCTTTTTGGTACTAAGGGTGATACTAAGGGTATATTTGGTTCTCTAGGTAAGTGCTTTACTAAGTGTTTGTAGAAAGGAAAAATGCAACTTACAAGTGATTTATTTTTCCTTTCTGTTTGTTCTCGTTAACAGAAAGGGTTCAAAGACACCAGTCAGTATGTTGTAGGAGAATTGGCAGCACTAGAGAATGAGCAAAAGCAAATTGACACCCGTGCCGCGCTGGTGGAGAAGCGCCTTCGCTATCTCATGGACACAGGTACGGTGCCCAATTACACTGTAAACAGTTTTGGCAAATTGAGCGTTCACAAACTCTTATAGAGTTTTGGAAGTGTGAATCTTTGAAGCCTGAATGTTCAGCAGAACTGCCTTGAAAATAAAAAGGCTGCGATTTGCAGCCACCTCTCTGGGCCCTGGTGATAAGAGTGCCTTCATGGGAAGTGATAACTCGCCCTGATACCGTGTGAGCCAGCACTATTGAACAGTGTGCTCATCCATGCAGAGTTGGAATACACATCTGTGCCTCATTGATATGCCACTGCTTAAAAAAAAAGTAAGATCTTCACTGTTCTACTGATTCATTGGGAAAAAAAAAAGATTTGGCCAGCTAAAGCCATGTACTGCATGAAACAGAGCACTATGCATAGGGGACGGCTCCATGGACTAGATCACTGAAATTTGAGAATACTATCTGGTTACTGATGCTACACAATTTTTTTTTTTTTCATGAGAACAGGTTTTTAAAAGTCTGTAATACTTTGCGTCACAGTTGCATTTGAAAAAATTAAGGTACATAGAAAGGTTTGTAAAAATGGGTAGGGCAGCGAGTTAGCGCCTAACCAAAGAGTAGATTGGTATTTAATGCTGATTGCCAGTAGATTGAATAGATCTGGGTGCACAATAAGCCATTGAAAATAAACAGTATGTATGTTTACACACACACATTTCTTTAAAATGCCGCTTCTACAAAAGGAGTAAATTCAAATTATACCAAATTAAAAGTAAATTATATTTAAAATTATATTTTAAATTCAAAAGAAATAAATTCAAATTATACCAAATTAAAAGTAAATTATATTTTTAAAAAATATCAAAATAGAGAAGAGTAGAAAATCCATTCCTTTAATCAAGTTAATTGCCTAAGTTTTATGGCAATGTTAAAGTAGATTAATAAAGCAGTAAAGTAGATTATTAAATTAGTTGTAGTAGGTTAGGATTAGAGAGCTTTCCTGAAGTTTTGCCAAAAATACGTTTACAATGAAAGAACTCCAAAAAAAAAAATGGGACTTTTAAAAATGCCTGAACTAGTGAAATCAGAACATATTGGAACAGGGAAAGACTTTTGGCTTTATCTGGCCCATTGAGTTTCAAACTGTGTCCTGTGGAGTCCTAAAACTTCTTCAGAGGCACTTTAGGGCTGCTAAGACAATAAGGGAGCAGAAAGCAGACAAGTGTCGGATTTTTTACTTTACTCAAACAGAATAGCTCTGAGATATTTATTTGAAATAGCGGGCTTTTTGGAAGAGTTCATTTAAAGAAAAGTTTCTACTGCTTATAATTTAAAAGTAAAAAAAAAAAATTTTTTTTTAAATTTTTTGAAAACATTACTACCTAACCTTCTCATAGTACAGAAGTGACAGAAGCATAGGAGAAGCTGAACAACCTTGGACTAGAATTCAGGTCATCAAAACCCTATCTTACAGGATCTTTCCTGCTACACCAGATTACCTAGAACACATTTGTCATTGCCCTAACAAATTACATGGCATGCTCAGTCTTATACATTTGTTTGGATTCAACAGGTATTCCATAAACCGATATATTGTTTCACATTTGCATGTTTTCCCTTGGTTTCTAAGGAATTTTGAAAATACTAGTTATGTTAGTGATATAAAAAATGTAAATACTAGGTAACATAATTTCTGTAATACATTTAAAATTATTGTCTTTAAATATTTTAAAGAAACTAATTTTTTAACAAATTCTTTCAAGTGGACCACCTTTCCTCTTTGTGTTGGATAAAGTAGATGTTACTATACAAGAAGCCTTCTGCCACAGAGAAAAAGCTAGAAATTCTAATTTCTTCTCTTCATTCACACTTGGAACCCGATATATTGAGGATTCTAACCAAAATAGACTCAAGTTCTCCTCCCCACCTCATATTTTACCAGTGAAGCTTTGAAACGGCCCCATTCCAACTATGGATCATTCAGAATCTAAAAGACAGTCATGGAGTAAAGATTGATTCTAGAATCCCTTCAGAGTTTTATATTCCTTACTATGCAGGACAGATCTCATCTAGACTGGGTTTGCTACTGGAGATTTAGATTAAAATTGACTTAGTTCCCCAACTCGATAAGTTCCGAGAGTCACTCTGAACTGGATTGAACCTCTTCCAGCCCAAATAATGGTTTCCTAAGATGCGCCTAAAACCAAGTTAGTGTAGTAAGATATAAGAAGTTAAAAAGGAAAAGCATGTGCTCATCCCCTCCTTTTGAGGGTTCCAATAGTTCCAACTTTTTATTTGCTATAGTAGTTAGTACCTTTTCTCTGGTATGTTAGAATTTTCTATGTACTTTCTGAATCTTAGCCTTAGAATTAAATAGAGCAGATAGTATCCATATTCCTCTTTTTTTTGTTTTTTTACAGTAGAAAAGAAAAGTTTCATTAGAAGGGAAAGTACATTTCCAGATGTGGAAGTGGGCCTGAGCAAGAGAATAGTGGCTCAAAAGGCCAGTATCCATATTCTTTACATAACCAAACTGAGGCTCAGATAGGCAACTCATTTAAGATGTCCTAATTAGTAATGGCTGAATTAGGGCTTGAACCTGAGTTTTAGATTTTCTAGCTCTTGAGTCAGCCCTCTTTCCCATCTTATCTTCTTTATAGAACAAATATACTTTACCTGCTATTTCAGTTTCTGTATACTTGTAGATGCTGACTATATACAATTTTGATTGATTTGAAATTCACATATAAATTAACCATTTAAAGTATACAATTCAGCAACATGTAGTATATTCATAGTGTTGTACAATCACTACCACTATTTCCAGTGTTTTTCATCACCTTAAACAGGAACTCTGTACTTGTAAGTGCAATCTAACAATAGTTGTCCTTTTGTGTCTGGCTTTTTTCACTTAACATGTTTTTAAGGTTCATCTATGCTATAACATGTACCACTACTTCATTCCTTTTTATGATTGAATCATGTTCCATTGTATGTATTTACCACATTTTATTCATTCATTCATCCATTGAGGGACATTTGGGTTGTTTTCATCTTCTGGCTACTATGAACATTTGTGTACAAACATCTCTTTGAATCCCTGTTTTCAGTTCTTTGGGGTATATCCCTAGAGTTGGAATTGCTAGCTCATAAATTCTTTAACTTTTTGAGGAACTATACTCAATTTTAAATGGGTTGAAGTATATTTAGAAGGTGATTTTGTGGAATTGAGAATACATCCCCCACCCCTGCCAAAAAAAAAAGCATTCTTATAAGCATCCACAGCCTTGACAAACCCACAAAAACCTATTTATTTAAAATATAACTAAATGAAGATGAATAGTTTTCCTAGATTTGAGTCCTTGGTTCTCAGAGCTTGAGCAGCTCTGGATTTTAAGCACCAGCCCCTTTGACATTGAGGCTCTGGCACCCTGAGGGGTTGGTGGTAGAGCCTGGATGGTGGCGTACACTGCTGGGGATTTCTCCTGGTATGTTGGAGAAGGCTCTAGCAAGAAAAGAGCGAAGGAATGTAAGAAAGAGTTTCAGTGGGCCCTACAGCCAGATGTGCCAGAAATGAAAACGGCAGTGGAGGAGGAGAGGCCCAAGGGGTCTCAACATCCATTTTGGGTAAGGGCATCTGTGGCAGAGACAGAGCAGTGTGGGGATTTTTACTTCCCAAATTGAGTAATCTTAAATCAATGATAGTCTGAATACTAAATAATAGTACTGTGTGAGTGAATGAGTGTGTGTGTGTGTGTGTGTGTGTGTGTGTGTGTGTGTGTGTGGCGTGTGTGTGTCTGTATTTTCTGCCATCCCACCTTAGGGTCTGTAGAATCCTTATGCAAATACTAGATAACTTTTTCCATCAGCTAGTAATGTTTTTTGTTTTGTTTGTTTTGTTTTTATTTGTTTGGTAATTGTTACAGAGAACAAATTTTACATTTCTAGCTCCTAAAGTTTGTAATGGTTACTTCTTTGGGAACAGTAAAACTTATTAGGAACATTTATGTGTTCTAAGCTACTATTTTGTATGTAAGTATGGCGCTAATGAATCCATACCAGCAATGTTGTAATCCTTGAAAAAATAGAGTTTAGAATAGAAATGTTAATCGGCCCTATTACTGAAGTGATGCAGACAGTGTTACTGTAATGAGTGGTGTTCATTTTCCATTCCCAATCTGTTTGCATTTGATGGTTATCAAACTTTCTTACCATAGAATTGTAGTGTTTTAAACTAATAATTCTTTTTTTTAAAGTGACAATATTTTATTTACATTTTGAATGTAAAAATTAAACATTTGTGGGGGTTTATAATAAAATTGCACCTTACAACTTATAACCTTTAGGCATAGAATAAAATGATCATGATAAGCTCTTTAAGTCCATGGG
This sequence comes from Pteropus medius, assembly GCF_902729225.1. Taxonomy (NCBI): domain Eukaryota; kingdom Metazoa; phylum Chordata; class Mammalia; order Chiroptera; family Pteropodidae; genus Pteropus; species Pteropus medius. The sequence continues at coordinate 23,967,440 of NW_024349800.1, read as the reverse complement.
CCAAAAATACTAATTCTATAGCTTTTTTGTAGACTATCCACTACAAAAACATAACAGAGCATTTAAAAATATTAACTATATCTTGGGAAAATAAGAATTAAAAGAAATAACTTTTCTACACATTCCTCAGAATGTTTCTTTATTTGTTCATTTGAGGAACAAAGTGTAGTTTTAAAGCAGGGAATTGGGTCCACAAATAAAATTTTTGAGTTGTAAAGATGACAATAATGGTCAATATTTATTGCATATTTATTATGTGTCTGGCTCCATGGAAAATGATTTACATATGTCATTTCCTTGTTTCTCATAATGGCCCTATGAGATAGGTTCTATTAATAATCAGGACTATTAATAATCACCT
>NW_024349800.1:23852079-23959579 GCF_902729225.1 Pteropus medius | reverse complement strand
TCAATTTTATGGAAGAAATTTACAGCTAGAATCCTAAAATGCATATTTATTTTGTATTCCCAAGAGAATATTACATACAGTAAAACCCAAGTGCATTTTAACTTACAGAGCTCTGCTTCTCTTCTGGGTAATAGAATCTCATCATCATTTTTCCATTTTACTTTCTTGGTAAAGTTAAAAAGTCCTATGTGAACATCTGTATGTCTGAAACTACGTGAAACTTAGCCAAATATTTCCAGAAACTAACGTCATTGTTTTAAGGGAAAACTAACTAAGGAAGGAAAAAGGAAGGAGTGAGGTGTGGGTGGTATTGCTAATCCCCACCCTCTTTAAAGTCTAAGTGACACGTCATTCTTGAGGATGTGCTTTGCTGGGTATCAGTGCCGATTGTATTAACTGGGAAAACAGCGAAGAGTATTCCAAATAATTTTAAGATTTCCTTATTAAGCCTTATATGATTCATTTTTTATAAATAGAGACTTCATTATGAAGTTCTATTATTGAATGTTAGTCTTATACAAACTATATATACATTGTGCAATTGTACTACTATTTTATTCACGTTTAAAAGCGTTTTAGAGTAAGGAAGACTCTAAGGTAACTTTTGAACAAATTCCAAATATTAACTTTTAATATAACGGTTTGTTTTACATTAATTAGTACCATATATAGTATAAATGTTTGAAAATATGAAGAGTATTAAAGATTATCTAATCTAGACCTTTTGTTTTACTGATGAAAACACTGAGGCCAGAATAAGAGATGGGCACAGAGCTATTATTTTCCAAGTCCCAGTCAAGTATGTTTTCTTTCTCCTAAGCCACAATGTTATACAGTTAATTTTAAAAAAATCGAATAACTTGTTCAAGAAAAACAATGTAGATTTTTTTAATGTATTTTAAAAGTTATATTGGATTATTTGCTATAGTGTATACACAGCTAAATGAATCCCTAATTTGAATATACTAATAAACTAAAAATTCATATTCTACTTGATTTATCTCACGTAGAGTAAACCTTTTGTAGTTTAGACTCTGAACATTAGAGAATGTAAAATATTGTCTATAATAAAAAAATAGATTTTAAAAGATTCCTATAGAAAAAAATACACATTTTAATGTACTAGATTTACACTGATTTTGTGATAATGGAATACGTTTTTTAGATTCTAATGGTTTCAGGTTTTTTTAAAATAGGTGGCTGTATATTGTTAAAATATTGTTGGGAATAATTACATTAGTCTTGTACTATGAACATTATAGGTTTATTACAATATGCTTTAAAATCCTTAGTAAAAATATTAAACTATATCTTGGTTCTTTTCATTTATTTTGTAAACTACATTTACATGTATCCCCTATTTAGCTTAGTAGGGTAATAAAAATTTTAGAACATTTTATTGTACCGGTATGCAAATGTGTTTACATAGGAATAAGTCTAGGTTTCCTTGAAGAGGGCAACAGAATTGAAAACTGAGGCCAACAAATAAATGAAAGTTTCTCTAAATCCATTGGATAATAGAGGCAGTGTTAAGGCTAACCATAGTGTTGAACTAAACAGAGGGATTACTCCTGGGTTTTGCATCAGTTGTTTTCTGCTGGGTGGCCTCACTTGTCAAAAAAAAAAAAAAAGTTTAACAGGCAAACATTCACATAGCCACATTGAGAAAAGAAGTATGCTTAATTCCATCAAAGCTTTAAAAAAATCAATCATTAATTTATTCTATGATTGTTAGTCATTTGTGAAAAGCATCTGGCCTTTAAGTCATAGGAACCCAAAAACAAGTACAATGTGAACATTTGTGAAGAAGTTTCAAATTTGGTATAACATAAAAAAAGCTATTGTAACGTGTATAGCTGTATCTCACTATATAACTGCATTTGTTTATTCATAATGCTTTAACTCCACCTTTTTTTTTTTTTGAAGATGTTATAAATACAAATGTAATGTGCTTTAAAAATTAGAAAATTGTTAATTGGCCGCTTTAAAAAGTCCTGCTTTTTTACGTGTCTTTTCATGGTTATTTAGCAGAGTGATATTTTAGCAACCTTGGCATTACAAGTCAGAAATGGTTTCTAATGAAGTCTAAATTCAAGATAGTAAATACGTTTTAAAAATGGTTTTAGGAGAGACATACCCTATTTTCCATATGGCTAAGTAATTGTTAAGATATTTGTTTTAAAGCTGGACTTAGACACTCCTGACTGCCCTCTAATTTGATATAGCTAGTCCAAATGATTTTATTCAAGAAACTTTGGTAGGAGAATGCAGCGAAGTAGATAAATAATTTTGCCGCTATCCTCATATTGCAAAGTATAGAACTAATTCGGTCATTATTACTGTGGTAACAGTATTTTGAAAAAATAGCTTTAAAACTAGTAGTAGGACAGCTTAATGTTGGGATACAGTTAAATTAAGCCTTAAGTTAATCAAGCTTAATGTTCTAACAACATATAAATAGGCTCATACCATAACCACAAAATTATACACAGCATTTTTTTCTGTTTATTTTTTTTAAAGAATGTACTTTTAAATTGTAGAAGAAAGCCTAAGAAAAGCCTTAAGGGGTAAAAATTGAGCTTAAATTAGAAATAAAGAAAAGTTGCATCGTTTTATTTATATGCTCTAATAGAATATGAATAGTTAATATGTAAAAACTGTAGCCCCATGACAACGTACTACTTAGTCTAGTGGTTTGTTTCTGTACAAAGGAAATAAAATGTGATATAACCAAATGCTCCTATGTCAGTCTTCATATAGAAATTACCTATTCCCTTACTGTTAAACTTTGACCAGATTCCTCATATACTGTATTTCACTTACCACTGCTCTTTAGCTTTCCCTGGGCTTTTAATAATTACAAATTAAGAAAAACTATAAACACTTTTCATAAATAAGGTTTGATTTAAGCAAAATAATAACTAATGATAAAAAGTACCTTTTTTACAGTAGAAAAAATACTAATCCGTAGACATTTATCTTGATGCCATAAATTTATTAATATAACAAGATGAAAATATTTCTAAAATATATTGAAAGTAAATCTAAAAATTTATATGCCATATGTAAAATTCATCTGTAGACTTTGTTCAGCCTTCATTCATTTCAGAGGCACTGATGTCCAAAGTCTGGTAGGATACTAGAGATGAGAGGAAAATCACTTAAAACCGCTTGTGAAATATAATGTTTGAAATGGTTCTTTGAGAATGTGCAGATTATGGCTTGCATAGGGACTCCTTCCAGCTCTCTGGGAAAATGAGCTGTTGACATTCTTTTGGGTCATCATCCAAGATAGGAGGGCAACCACAAGGATTTAGCAGATAAATTCATCCCCAAAGACCTTTATCCATTTCATTGCTACTTGGAAACATTCATGTTGAATAGTAGCATTAATGTAGCCCATTTAGCTCTTCAAAGTGAGCCTTATGTTTAAAAAAAAAGAAAGAAAAGAAAAAGATGACGATGAAGAAAATCAAATGACTAGGGTAATAACTTATTTAAGTCTTCTAAGAGGTATTCTTTATTTACATAATTCTAAAGCACAAACCCTTTTTTTTCTCTATACTATTTTCAAAAATAGAATTGAGATCTATTATAATGAGCAATGAGCTTTTGGATTTTAACTAACTGAATCAGCGCTGCATATTGCTTGTTAGTCATTTATGACAAAGAGCAGAAAATAAATTAATGTTTTAATGTTGTGTTCTGAAATGAATGGCAACATTTTTAAAAGATTGAAAATTATGTCATTTACGTTCTGTTTCTGACTCTTTTTGGACTTTATGATTTAGGCAAAAGAGAAAAACAAAGCTGCAGTAAATGCATTGAGGATATACACTAAGATTCACACACATGTACTTTCTTAAAATGGTAAAAAAAAAACAAAACTTTTTGACTCAAACTGGAATGATACTATATAGGGCTGAATGTGCAGGAAAGGTTCCCACAATGCATTGTGCAAACCTAGGGCTAACAAATACCCTGCTGCTTTGAAAACCCCCCCTCCCCAAAGACAAAAGCACAATGAAATAGAAAGCTTACCACCGGTAGCTTTCAAAACGACAAACTAGGCAAACTATACATCTCCACCACTCCAATTTTGTCAGAATGCTAATGAGCTTGCTCTGATCTTTACTCGGCTTCCCGTGTTTTCTACATCTTCAAGGACCACATGGCGCTAGCAAAATAAAGACAACTAAATGAGAATTTCGAATGCTTTTTGTGTTAGGACCTGGTGCTTTTCAGTGGACGCACTCGTTGAATATTCTCAACTTAAAAGAGTACAACAGGGGGTTGGGTATGAACTTTTTAACAGGAGGAAATTTGTACAAAAGTAAATTAGTGAGATGAGGAAAATATGAGAAAAATTTCTGATTAATTTCCACTCCATAATATCAATGACACCTTCAGCCCCACTCATACTCTTCTAACAAGAGATGCTGATAAAAGATGAATGATTCTGTGTTGTTCACAGTGAATGTTTAGTGGTTTTTTAATAGCAGCATTCTACATAAAAGGCACCAGGAAGTACTCTGCATTAGCAGTTGAGATCACTAGTTAATAGGATGATGTCTTTCAGCTTTTGTCACAAGATTATTAGAAAGGATGGGTTTCTGTTCTCATCGTTGCATAGTTTGGAGTGCCTGTTGAGTACAAGTGCTAAAATACAGGTTTCTCAGTATTGTTTCACATGTAAAGCAAAAAGCCTTTTAATGCAACACCTTTTTCTCTTTTTATCAGGTGATTTTGTTATTGATCTCTAATCTGCCCCTTTAGTTGTATTAAATGCTTGAAGTGTTCTGCTTTTTCACTATAGCCTTGATGCTAGCTATTTGTGTCTATAAATTCATTAACATTAAAACAGCGTCTGTACAAACTATTCGATTCTATGATTTAGAAAATGACATTATGTAGTTTTTATGATTTAAGGTATAGATAAAGTTAAGATTGCCTGAGTACTTTAAAAATATGTTCTTTGATTTAAAAAAAACATTTTCGTGAAATATATATTTGTAAGGAACATTTTTCACTACCTCTATTTTCTCTAACAATCACTGTATACTTACAAACTAAGAGATTAGGAGTAGTCAACTCCATCTCTCACTATACCCATATCTAGAAGTGGAAAATGAAAACTCAATCTGGGAACATTTTTATATGTAAATATATCTGAACTTAGAGTTAAACTGATTCTGTACAACTAATAAATAACCAGAAAAGCAAGGAAGTTTGATACAGTAACACTTTTCAGGTTTTGTGTGGAGAAAAATTTTAGTAATGTTTCTCACACTTAACTCATATATTTCTGATGTTTTTATTTACTATTCTTTAAATTTCTTATTCTGAAAATTATATTTCTGTACATTGAACTTTGTTCACATAGCTTAAGATATTGCCTCTTAAGATGTTGTAATTTATTCATATTTCTAATAAAATGAAGGAGGGGACCCCATAGTAATAAGAATAACATGGACAACCATAGTTAATAAAGTTGGCAAAAAATAGAAACTATATTCTAAATATAACAGGTTTTTTAAAATTATTTGGTTATTCTGTATTCTCTATCATTTAGTATGATATCTCTATGCTTCTTACAAGTATGAATGGGAATTAGTATTCATGTAATAAAATGTCTCCATTTCGTAGAGTTTCTTTCTTTAATAGACATAATATGTCTATTTTCATACAAATTACAATAAGAGGCCATATCATTGAAAAATATACATTAAACTAATTGAGCTATCTATTTTGGCATTTTAGTTGCAAAACTAAAGAAAATTAAAAGCTATATTTTTCATTAATGAAAATTTTTTCTAACATCACATGACATACTATCATAAAATAGAAAATAGAAGTTTGTAGCTTATTAAAGTAGAATGTTTCCATTTGATCTTTATTGCCATAAAATACAAAATGGACAGACTCTAATATTGTCTCTGCAAAGTCACTTTTCGTAAATAGAAACAAAATAAGTAAGGGAGTTTGGTGCTATAAAGTAAAAGAAATGACCTTTAAGATTCTATAATAATGTTATAATGCTTAACCTATTGTTCCCCCACTAAAGTAATTACTACTGACAATTCATAGGGCATTGAATCTGTGCCCTAATAAAGAAACTAGTAAAAAAAAAAAAAATGTCTGAAAATTTTCTACAAAGTGAGTGTTTAACACAGTTTCTAGAGGCAATGAGCCACATCCTTTGATATACTGTAAGAGTTGATAGAATCCTTTCTGGAATTAAGATGCTAGCATACTTTTGGTAAATGTGTTATAAGTCTGTTTTGTGCGCCTATTTTCAGCCTTGTCAAGATTTTAGTTACTTTATTGTCACCTAACTCGAAGAACGCAAAATAATATGAAATCATTTTCTAATTGCAAGAAGTGATACAACTTTATACAATTATATCCAAATCCAATATTCAGAAAAATAAAAGCATAAAAGAACATGTCAAACAATTGATTCTGTCACATCCTTGTTTAGCAGAATCATAGCCAGGTGGAAGAAGTAGTAAGCCAAGGCCCAGCTCTCCAAGATATCCATGTGAACTTTCTCTCCGGTGCTCCTGTCTGTTACGCACAGAAGCCCGTCTGTCTTCTTTTGCTGTTAGTATAATTACAGGAGCGGCTTTTCTTCAATACTTAATCTTCCATATACCTTCATCTGAAAACATGGGTTCAGCCCTTCCAGCAGTGAGTTGGGACCCTGACTGGGAGAATGATACTCAGAATCCCATTCTAGTGTTTGCTATGTACATTCCTGCTTATTAGTTCAGCTTCATAGCGTAGGTCTAAGTTTCCACTTTAATAGAATGAGGATACTATGGCTTTAAAAATAAAATTGGGGGGAAATAACCTAATTGCAATTCCCATAAAGAATGAAATTCATTTAATCTTTTATGTCTTGTGAAAGTCATTCAACAAATATTTTTGAATCCTAAGGCACTATACACTGATAATAGAAACTTAACCCTGATTAGTGAATATAATTAGTTCAAATTTAGTCACACTGAGTCAAAATTGATATGGTATTGCAGTAAGAGAATTGTGAGAATTAGATACCTTATCACAAGCATTTGCACAGTGCCTAGTTCAGTAAACGTTAGCTAATATTATATGATCTCTTTAATACTTAAATTTGTCAAGATCTCTTTTAAAATAAAAAATGCCAAAAGATGAAAAACACTAATATGTTAGGAATATTACCTATCACCATCAAGCATTAAATAAAATGTTTATAATTAACTTTTGCATATTTATACATTTTATTATGTGGCATATCTCTATGTGTGTGTATTAATGATAGTGTGCGTGTGTGTGTGTGTGTGTCCCGTATTGTGTGTATTATTATTATTGATAACCTTTTTACACACTAGAACAGGCCTTTGGTTATTGAAAGCAATCAATAATGAATAGAAATAGTATAAAGAAAACAGTAAAGTTTTTTACACCTTCAATTTTAAAAATTGGTAACATCGCCTACAGCCCTGCCACCTTGAACAAGCCTGATTCCATCTGATCTTGGAAGCTAAGCAGGGTCGGGCTTGGTGTTAGTACTTGGATGGAAGATCACCTAGGAAGACCAGATACTGTAGGCGTAAAAAATAAAAAATAAAAAAAATAAGGGATTGTAAGCTGACAAGGTCCTTGCAATCTGTGAGGTCAACCAAGGGTTGCCTCGACTAAAACAAAAAAATATATATATGGTAATATGCTTAAATTCTTTTTATTTTTATAGTCTTTTCCTTCTGTAGTTACAAGGAAAATTAAAATTATTGTCATACTTTCAGAATCTTTGCTCTCAAAATTTGTTCAGCTAATTCAAACATTTTAATATCCATTTCTATCTGCAGTTCATTATTTGAATTATTTAAAGAGTAAAAGTATATAAATTATATTTAGAAGTAGTAGAACTCAACTGTTATTGAATCATTCTAGTTGTGCAATAGGTATTGGATCATAGGATTTTTTGAAAGGAATCTCTCTGATTCAGAATGTACAGAACTTCCTCATGTTCTCATTTCTAAAATTTGTTTCTTCTCTCCTTGGCACTCACTGTATGTCCCAACTTTTTACTGTACAGTCTTTAATTATATAGGTGACTTTTTCATCTACTGACTCATGTTTGTTCATTTATACAGGAGAACAAACGTATGTAATTTTTACCAGTGATGTTTAGAAAGTATTTTCCTCTACTAGAAATTTTGAATAGGAAATATAAAATATAATTTTTGAACCTAATTAATTATCACATCACCAGAATTTTCAGTTTGGAACATGTCTATTGCCTAAAGTGAGGTACATCCTTATTCTAGACTGCAATAAAATTTTTTGACACTTAAAGAGTAGAAATTCCAGGAAAATGTGTTTTTCTCAGCAACTATCTATGAAACAAAATTTAGGCATTTGAACTGATTTGGCAGCAACATGTTTTTCTTCTGAATGTGAAATTAAATTTGTGTAATGTCATGCCAATGCTAAAATAACATCTTATACATGGAATATCACCCTTTCTTTTAAAAAATCTTAGTGACTTATTTGTGAAGGGGCTAAGACAGTGGTTCTCAAACTTTTATCTGCATAAAAAATATCTGAGTTTATTAAAAATATGGATACCTAGGCCTTTCCCAAAATATTCTGATCCAGTGGATCTGGGGTGAGGCTCACATTTTAGGCAATTCTAATAGAAGTGATCCATAGACCACATTTTGAGAAACGAGGAGCTAAGATATGCTAACCTCACAGTGTTACAAGTGCTAAGGGAAGTAGTACAGCATAGAGATTTAAGAGCATAGACTTAAAAATCAGCAAGATCCCAGCCAGAATCTGGGTGGTCTAATTTTTCTTGTTTTTAAAGGCTGATAAAATTTATTTTAGAATGTTATTGAGAATCTAAAATATATTGATACAGATATGAATAAAATTTATGAGTACTTAGCACTGAGCCTGGCAGAGAGTTAACACATTATAAAAATAGTTGCTGCTATCAGTCATAGTAGTAATTTTATTATTTAGTATTGTTTTTACCTTTATTTGAAAATGTTCCTTACCTTCTAAATAATAATACACATCTCACATTCTGTCATAACTTCTCTCTTCCCTCAACATAAACACACATGCACACGCACACACACTCACGCATGTCCTCTCTCCCAAGAAATGACTGAAGAACTAGTTTGGCAATTTGGCATAAGACTGGAAAGTTGTTGGGTTTTGGTTTTGGGTTTTTTGTTAAACCCTTGGCTTATATATAAAAAGTAACTGATAGTTGTGTGAACATTTTCACAACTAAATAACTAGGAGAAAGCCTTAGAAATTTGGCTAGCTCCTCAATCTACATAAGTTTCATTGAATTGACATACTAATTATATGAGTTTTGTGAGGCACATACAGAAATAACTTAAGCATTGTATTTTGAGAAATTTATTTTAGGATACCCATGTAGGAACCAATTCTTCAAATGCATTTTCTCCTCTTTGGTTTCATCCTGACACTATCCCAAGAAACTTAACAAGATTTTATTTTTCTTTTCTAAAAAATGACATCAGAGATGTCTAAGCATGTGTAAATTGCCTCCTGAGTCCAGAGTCAAAATCAAGGGAGTTCATGAAAGGATTCAAGCTATGCTCCACCTTTCTCCCAGTTTCTACAAATGGAAACACTTTCCATAAAAAGTACAGATGTTAATGTAGGGAGACAACTGGATACATACTGACTCTTACTAGGTCCCTTTATTTTTGAGATAGAACTGTCCAATTGAACAGCTGTGAACCTTCTTTTTATTGTACAGGCTTACAAAGTTCTGCTTTCAAATCATTGTTCATTCCATTGTAGAAACATTACCAGTTTTTCTTCTAGTGGATTGCAAATTATGTCTTTCTTTTAGCTACCAGTTGTTTGTAACATTTTGCATAGGCCTCTAGGTGCATTGCATAAGAAAACTAAACATATATAGATATTGCATCTATATCTATATATGTTAGAAGTGACACATGTCTTATGCAATGCACTTCTAACCTGGAATGTGAAAAGCATTCATCTTTATCTATATATGTTAGAAGTGACACATGTCTTATGCAATGCACTTCTAACCTGGATGAAAAGCATTCATCCATTCAGAGCTATTTCCTCAGGAAAAGTTTACAATAGAATTTAAGGAAAAACTGTTGAGCCGATACCTGTTTTTTAAAATTAAATTAGATATTTAGATATTTTTAAATCTATTGTATTACTGATTAATTTTTAATGTTTATTTCTGGGTAGTTTTTTTGGTAAAGTTTGTTTGTTTTAATGGGCAATTTGGATGAATGTTGTATAGAGAGGAAGGTTAATCAAAATTGTGCAATTATTTTTACAGCTGAAAGAATAAAGTGTGGTACAGATACATATATATAAACAGTTATTTCCTGAGGGAGTATAGTGGACTTTAGCATCAAAATAAAAATATATGAATTAGTTTTCTTTGTTTTTATACTGGTGACATTGAGTGAGAGTTGATATGTAAATTCACTGTACACAGAGTTATGAACATCCAACATATGAGTCCTTTTCTTTTACTGAGTGGTTATATACTTTACCCACCCCAAAGCCACCAACCCCACTCCCCCAATGCCAGTCCACTCTGAATTAATAGCACCACTTGGTGGCCAAAGCTAGGAATTGTATAGAGTACCAGCATTTCTTCCCCAGCAGCAAGCATATTTTCTCTCGCTAGACACTATTGCACTGGAATTTGACAGACTTGGCCAGAGTTATATCTGTTATGCTTTTGAAGGATCTAGCTATATAAAGAAAGTTAAAAAATATAAGTCAAGGAAAATACTTGGGCTGATATAACATTTTTTAAAATTTAAAATAGAAATTTTGTATTCCAGGTATAACTAACTTTCATAGAAATTATTAAAGTAGTCATAAATATTTTAATTTCTCATAAGAATAAAATTAGAGGAAGCCAAAATTTAAAACTTTAAATACCATATGTCTTGACTCATGCTTATTTTGAATCTCAGTAAAAGATTAAATAAAATTATACTGAATGTTGCAAAATTGTCAGATTAGTCTATTTTAAATAGACTAGGTAGCTATTTTACTAAATTCCGAAATATCTAATATTAATAGGAATATTGTGAGGACTAAACAGACTTGGAGTTGACCATGACTTTGGATGGGAATGTAAGTTAAGTGTTTTAGATGTGATTGCTCTAACCCTTTTTAAGTGAGCTGTAACCTTAAAGAGAGAGGACATACAACACAACAGAAAGATATAGCTAACTGCTGGCCAATAAGATTTATGCCAGAACTGAGAAGGACTCTTGGAGTAGCATGATGTCGTTCAGTCTAAGGAGTATCTAAAAATTTATATCACGATAAAAGGGAATTGAACATATCCTAGGGATTAAGTTGAGGAGAAATCTGAAAATAACTTTATCTTGAGAATTCTAGAGGTTCTGGGAGTCACACATTAGATTTTTATTTTTTCTGAATTTCTGACTGAAGTCACTGTTAGCAAGAGAACCTGTGGAACAGACTTAATAGAACATGTATAACTTTGAGAAGGGGAATGTCTCATAGAGAGTTTGCATTTGAGTAGCTCCTTTAAGAAAGCAGAATAGGTAATGGGTCATTGATGGGCTTCTATATTTGAAAGGAATGAAAAAGTTGAAATGATGGTAGGATGCATTTTATCTGATTGGTCCAATAAAATAAATACATAAAGACATTAGAAATGTCATGCTCAATGGAACTAACATCTTAAGACTAGCACCAGGTTGCCCAACGTGTTTACTTCTGTGGGTGGGGCTTTCCGGTGTTTGCAGAGGCCACCAAAAACCTGTGAGACTCTGCCAGGAAGAATCACCATGCTTTGCTCCATCAGTAATCCTAGGAATCAGATGGGAAATCCTGAAGCTTGAATAAAGAATGTGGCTCCCGACTCTGTGTGTGTGGGGTGGGGGGGTGGGGGTGAATTATATATGTATGTAGGGATGTGGGAGGGGAGAGGAAGGGAGAGAATGAGAATATAACAATAACAACCACAATTATACTACTTATATAGTCTTTATTATAGGAAACCAAGCTTTATTCTAAGTGCTTTATATACTAACTCACTTAATCTTTTAAAAACCTTATGAAGTAGTACTATTATCTCTGTTTTACAAATGAAGAAACTGAGGCATAGGAAGGTGCAGTAATTTACCCAAGTTCCCATAGCTCTTAAAGAGCAGAGATGGAACTTGAATGCACCCTGATGATCTAGTGCTAGGCAGAACGTTCTTGTTTGGCCATTTTCATTGAAGGATGTCTCAAATGCTCAAATGGAGTCAGAATTGTTTATAGTTGCCCAAGAAATAAAAACATCTATTTTTGGAATCTCCTTTCTGGAAGACATCATACACCAAACTATAATTCAAGGATCTTAGAGACACATCTGCATAGGAAGAAAGGCTGACTCCCTTTGACATCCCTTGAAGTACTGCTCTGAGATCAGTAAGTCCCATTGGCCTACATGGGACAAGTCAACAAAATCCTTTCTCCTAATGAATGAACCAAGTGAACAGAATGGTTGGTTGGGTGAGTGGGTGGGTGGTTTAATTATCAGAGGTTTGAAGATTTGATTTTAGTTTTTTGTTTTTTTTTTTTCTGTTTTGCTATCAGAACCACTCTGAAGGCTTTGTCAAGGTTGGCTTGAATTCTAAATAAAGGGCTTTTTGATAAGACTGGTTACCTATGAGTGTCAAGTAGGGTGGCTAAGAGTGGTGGTTCACAAGACAGATTGCTTGAATTAACTAACTACTAACTAGCTCTATTACTTTATATAACTTCATTCAGTATTTGATGCCATCATCATCATCATCCCCAGCCTATGAGAATGTTACTGGTTGTTAGTGATCTGATAAGGGAGAGATATATGATATATGACAAAGAGTGGCGTCTTTGAAACACTGTTATTCCCAAGGCTTCAGAAAACAGCACTGTGGGCATAAGTCCATCATGAATATCTCTTGTGTATCTTGGTGAAGAGAATAGTTCACTGAGAAGGTTGAGGGGCATTGGATGAGGTAGTGTAGTACTGAAACTCACACTAGTCACCTGGCCTGGTCTTGAAAAACAGCATTCATTGCATTTGACTCAGAGTGTTGTGTAGTTGTTAAAGCCCTGTGCAGGCTAGAAGGCAGCTGCAGATGGTTGTACAGTGTCCTACTTTCATTAGGTTTCTGTGTTTTGAGAATGAATGTGGCTGTGGGCTAGAAGGGGCTAGGCAAAATTCCCTTTATCTCTCCCTCACCAAATAAAGATACTTAAGAAGGTACATAAGGAAGGATATATTCCAGCGTTACCTGGTTATCTGAACCCAAGCATGATCAAAGAAGGTACAGAGTAGAAGAGGTAGTTACTTTGCGGTAGCACATTGGTGGTTAGGGGTTGCATTCATCCCTTATTGGAAACTGGAGGCTCTAGGGACACCCTGGGTATTATTTTTTTAAGGACATTTAAAGACTTTAAGGAACACAAGAGGAGGTTACCTAAAAAAGTACCTGACTGACAACATAAAACCTCTTTGGAGAAACTTAGAAAGAAGCCTGGTTGGAGCACATATCTACCTGGTTTGTCCTTCTATATTTTAAAAATTATATATAATTTTCCGCACTCAACAGAATCTAATCTCCTTCTCACCTGGCATTTAGTAAATCAGCTATTTCATCTATATTGCCAATTACATAAGTTGATTTTAAAGATGCTTTGCTTTTAACATCAAAATCTCTTGATAACTAGTAAATTAGCCCATAATTTTCTTTAAAATTTACCTTTTTAATTTTGTTATATTAAGCAGTATTCCATAATCTACTTTGTTCTTAAATCTCTAAAACTCACTTCAAGTAACTAGACTGTCATTACGTGGAGCACAGCCACACTGTTGTGTCACTATGGCTGTGGATGTCTTTCATATGCACTAGTGACACTGATGACCTATTAGGGCATTCACGTTGTTTTTCCAGCTGCAGAAATGAGTTTATACTGATTCACCCACATTTTCACCTATCCCGCTTATGACCAATGACTTACTAACTATAGACTTTGTTATGACTAGCAGAGTTTTAAAATATAATTTGTGTCCAAGAAGCTGTGTAGAGTTTACCCTTTCTCCAGCCACCCTTGACTATGTGTCTGTCTCCACACTAGACTATAAACTCTTTTGAGAGAAGGGACCACATCTTTGTATCTCCAGTCCCTGGCTCACCGAGTGCCATCATCATCCTCTTCATTATCATCATTCATAGCTAGCATTTTTAGTCTTTAGACTTTACATGGATTTTCTAATTTAATTCCTCTAGCAATCATGTAAGATAAATAATATGATTACTTTTATAAGAATGGAGAAATTGAGGTTTAGAGAGGTTAGTTAGTCTAAGATTAAGGGGCTCAGTCCATTTTTTTTTTCAACCAAACTGGAAAAAAAGCCATTTGGATGCAGATTCAGTGTTCATCTTATTTGCGTCATATTCAAAACGACAGATCTAACCAGCTATAGAAACTATAGATAATACAGGTAGTCCTTAATTACAAGAGGTCTTCATTCTAAAGTTCATGTATGAGTCAAGTGCTTTTCCATAAAATACTTAAATTATGGATTGGGTCTCAGACCACCCTATAAAAAACTATGTGCCAAATTACTTTTAAAAAAATGAACCCCCTATTCTCTCAGTGTGATACCCCCAGAAATTCTGATCTACTTGAATAAAAAGAAGTTTAGAAATATCTCTTATAATATTTCTTAGGCATATATATATTTAAAATCATATCTTAAAATATGTTAATCTAGTAATATTGCTTTTCTCCAATCTCACTTTTCAAGAAATAATTTTATTCAGTTCTTCATGGTCCTCTTCAATATTAATGTGTCTGTTACTTCTAGAGCTACTCTTTAAGTTGCTTTTGTGACATGACTGTGAGGAGGCTCTAGGACAGGGAAGGGATAGAGAGGAGTCTGCCAGGTGCAGTCCAAACAAAAGGGGCTTCAAGAGAGAGGAGAACTGGCTGGAGAAGCTCTCCGTCTGTAAGCGTGGCTCACAATTCACATTTTCCCCTGATTGGGGGATGCCTAATTGATTTTCCAAGTAGATCACAGTCTATTTGGTTGAATGATATCTAAAAAGTGACTCACTATGTTTTATTCCATTTTACAAAATATGTTAAATGTACCTTAAAAATAGATATTTCAGAGTTCTGTTCTGAGTGTTTTACCTTTAGCCAAGTGCCTGTTTAAACAGTAGATAGGCAAGATAATTACAAGTTACCTTAAATGTGGGTCATATTAATACCTTTAAAGGCTCTTAGCACTGAAAAAGATGGTTGCAACCCATCCCATATGTAATCTTTTAAAAATACTAAACTGTAAATAAATATAATGAATTTCATCAGTTATAATTTTCCCAAGATGACCACTTCCATGCTTTTAAATTTATTTTTATTTTCTTGTTATCTTAAGTTTGTGCTTAGTTTTTTGCTTTTGTAGAAATCTAGCACTGACTTTTGGCATAAAAAGGCTATTCAGACTATTAATGGGTTGGTACAAAAAGACTGCTGTTACATTCCAACCTTGAGAAATAGTTTCTTCTTATGTATACGTTTGTGGAGGAAGAACCTCGGTGAAGTTGTCTGTACCTTCTCCTGTAAGAAGTACATGCATAGAAGTCTGTCAAAAGTTATCTGTAGAGAGATGTTGCCCGAATCTCTCCCTACTTTCTGTTTTACCAAATGGGTAAATAAAAGGTGTATTTATTTTGAGAGAGTGTGTTTTTATTTTACTTCAACAAAGGAGACAGGATTTTCTCCAAAGTTTGTATTCTTAATACTGTAACAAATATATCATGCTGAGCAAATAGTTTTAAGACAATTGCTGCTGAAAACATCAATAAAGATTATGAGCTTCTTCATATGTTGATTGGTATTTGAGGATATTTTTGGAGTAGAAACATTTATTAGCTATTGGCTTATATAGTAAAATTTGTTTTCATAATAAAGCTCTCTTACCTAAGTTTAAAATATTTCCTGAAACTGAGCTCTGGAGTCCTGTGCAGTAATGTTGGCTTTGGAGTTCATGTGTCCACAACCTAACATAACTGTAATAAATTCATCTTTTTCATATGTTAAATAAATCTACCAGATTTTCTTCCTTTGTCATTAAAATGTTTTTCTAGTACCAGTTAGTTGGGCATGTTCATGTGTCTCTCTCGTACTATATTGTCTTTCAAAAGTCTTTATATTCATGTAATCATTCCATCAAGACAATTTGTAATGGCAACTTTTTGTTTTTATGTTTGATTCGGCTTTGCTATGTTGTGTCCTTTAAGGGCCATATGTGATCACTAGTCTGCCATCTCCACTATGAAGCTATGGCAAGATTTCAGCATTTTTTAATGTCTTTATGGTAGAAAATCTTGAATTTGTTTATATGTACAACAGTCTACACTTTGTGTTTTCATTCTTTCCCACCGAATTCATCTTCTGTTCAACTGAAATTGTGTTGTTCCTTATTTTGCATTTGTATAAGAATTCACTGTCTAAAAATATAACTTTCTAAATGGATAACCTTATGGAGAAAAATTAATTAGGAAGGTTAATTAGGAGGCAGTTCTTTAAATTGTGATTCAAAATTTCAGTATTTTGACATCACTGTTCTTTTATTCATTTAAAAATTTACATTGAAAACACTGCTTCTACGTCTACGGCCATGCCACCCTGAACAAGCCCAATCCCATCTGATCTCGGAAGCTAAGCAGGGTCAGGCCTGGTGTTAGTACTTGGATGAGAGACCACCTAGGAAGACCAGGTGCTATAGGTGTAAAAAATAAAAATAAAAAAATAAGAGATTGTAAGCTGACAAGGTCCTTGCAATCTGTGAGGTCAACCAAGGGTTGCCTTGCCTTAAAAAAAAAAAAGAAAAAGAAAATGCTGCTTCTGAAAAAGTAAATGAAAACTACATACAGATTCCTGGGTGAACGAATACATTCTTGAATGAAATTAAATCTTAACTTTAATTCATTTTTTTCTGGAGGAAATGGAATATAAAAGTGGTTGCTATAGTCAACTAACATTTATTAAGTATGTAGTGCTGTGTATTATGCTGCTTCCTATTTAGTGGTTTTTGTTAACTAGGTGATGGGATGATTTGAAATCATATATACATAGTTACTTTTCCTGCCATTATCATTATTATTGATTATTTAATAATTTTTACAAATCATAGTCTAGCTACAATAATTGATTAAAAGAACAAACTGACATTTAGAGACTGTGATGTCAGAAAAGACATTACATTCCTGGAGTTAAAATGAAAAACAAATCTTTAAGGAAACAAAGTAGAAAAAGATGTTACCAGAGAATGTATTAATTAGTCAATATTTTAAATGTTATAGTGATTTTTTAAAAATATTTCAAAAAATTTTTCAATTACTGTTGGCATACAATGTTATATTAGTTTCAGGTGTACAACATAGTAATTAGACATATATATATGCAACTTATGACGTGATCACCCTGATAAATCAAGTACCCATCTGACACCACACATAATTATTACAATATTATTAACTATATTCCTTATTCTATACTTTACATCCCCATGACTATTTTGTAACTACTAATTTGTACTTCTAAATCCCTTCCACTTTTTCACCCATCCCCCAACTCTGCTCTCATCTAGCAACCATCAAAATGTTCTCTGTGTATACAAGTTTGTTTCCGTATGGTGATGTTTTTATTGGTTGTATATTTATAATAAACATGAGGTACTTTGTTTTAAAATACAGTATATCAACTCAGCCATGCTTTCACATTTTAGTAACTGTATGTTGAATTGCAGTATTTTGACTTTTTAAAATTTCAAAATAGTCTTTAATAATGTCTTAAATTTTTCAGTCCATGAAACTGAAAAATAATTGAAATTTTAAAAAGTGTCAGTATTGACTCTAAATTTACAAAAATGTAGTTGTAAGTACAAATCGATAATTTTGAAAGAGAAGTAGTTAACCAGGTAAGTTTAAACACACACACAAAATGATTTATGGCCATTTTTTAAAATAATGACAGTCTTCGTTTTAAGCTACAATGTAAAGTGCTTTATTCAGAGATTATGTATTGTGGCAGAAGCTAAAACTGCCTTTTTTCTAACAGTGCCAGAATACAGCCTTTTTTTCTTTTTGCACTAACAAGACTGCTTTACCACCACAGCCCACTCTAAGTAATTAAATCAATCCTTTGTACTTACCGTATTCTCCTCTAGTGACGGTACTAGATCTGATTATATGCTTCATGCATATTCAAAGTACCGCACTGACAGCTCTTTAATGAGCTCTTACTTAATCAGTAGGAACAATGTTCATCTTGTTCTTTTTTCCCTCATGCATTAGAGCTAGGAACAGTTGGGAAAAATGAAACATCCAGCATTCATTTGAAAAATATATTGTACTTTGAAAAGTGTCTAAGCTGAGGAAGTTGCATTCTGCCCTTTAAAAGTCTGATGGACAAATTGGATTACTAGTATTGGATTAAATAACAAATGGTTAGAGGAGAAATGAGAAAAGCTCACTGTGATCACAGGCTTTAATATTTTTTGTTACTTATAAAGCTAAAGGGGTCTTTAACCAGTTATTAAAGTCAGGATTAATTTGTAATGGTTCAACTTACTGGCTTTTAAAAGCTTTTTAAATTTAAAAAATTTTAAATCCCTAAAAACAATAGTGTAATGATGTATTAGAAGAAAATTTAATTTTTTTATTACTAGGCTAAGTATAGATTTCCATCATTGTGTACGATCTCAGATAAGGAGTTAGCCATACATAAAAATCAATTATTGATTTAACCTCAAATATGTTTTTCAGTTAATTTTTATAATCTATGTAGCAATGTGTAATGTATCTTTAAATATTTTATTGTTAGGCTTATTTCCTTTTGAAACATGAGACTTTTGTATTATTAGTTATTTCCTAACAATTAGGGGAGGGGGATCTTTTATTCTTACCTAGAAATCATAGGCATGAGTTAAACTGAAAATAACACAGTACCACATCAATATTGCTATTGTCAAGGAAGCAGTTTTCCATTGAAGAAAATGATGCTAATTTAAGAGTAGGCTAGTTGCTTCTAGTAGTGCCTGAAAGCCTCAATTATATGTTAAGTTAAGCTCAAAATAAAGTTTTAATATACCTATATTTTTAGAAGCTACTTAAGTTATGAACGTAAGAATTAAGTCTTTAATCAGAAAATAAAATATCATAAAAACTGCACCTATTAATATTGCACACATGTGTGATTTCACTGATCAAAAAGGCCTTCACCAGGGTACAATTGGCCTTTTTCCAAATTGCAAGCTTTTTCTCAGCTTTTTCTTTTTACTCTTTCTTCTTTTGTTGCTACCCAGGGATTTGTTCCTATCGCAGCCTATATCACATGACCAGTGTCAAGACATCACATGGTCCAAAGTGAATACACAACCAGCTACCCTAAAAGAGATTAAAATACTGTAAAACAATAAAGACTTTTGTTCATACTCTAAAAGAATCTATCCTAAGTCTGGCTTCATACTATAAAGTTTTAACAGCATTTAAAGAAGGCACATATCCTCATTCTTCTCCATAATAATGAACAGCAGATATCTATTTTACAGGAATGCTCTGAAGTACATGTTTAATCTTTTGCACACAGATCAGCTCTTTATACTCTTATTTTCATTCTACAATTTTCTTTAAATTTTTATTAATGGGGAAATAGTTAAATAAATTATGGTATGTCCATAATTTATGCATGTATTGAAAAGAATGAAGTAGATCTTTGAACAGCATGACAAAAGCAAATCACAGGGCAGTACATAATATGATCTCACGTTAAAGAAAAGAAACCTGTTTGTGTAGATGAAGTATATACATGTATGATAGACATAGCTATCTTTGTGATCTGGAAGGAGATATACTAAACTTTAATAGTACTTCTGGAGAAAGGAGGTGGAGTGGAGAATGGGGAGGGTGGGATTGGTAAAAGAGGACTTGACTTTATTCAGTTATACCTTTGTATTGTTTGAATTTTTTAAATGGACTGGTAATGTGTTTGAAAGTTAAAATATCTTGCTTAAAAAGAAAATAAAACTTAGGGAATTAGCTTGGATACTGAGTCTTAGCTGGGATATTTAAATTTTTATTGGATATTTAAGTTAACCTTAGGAATCTATAAATAATGGCCTAGCAAAACAATAAACCAATTATGGTTGAAATTAAAAAGAAAAAAATCAAAAAATTGTAAATTTGACTAGGTACAATTTGAAGAAAGTAGAAGAAAATGGGGAATTAATATTTTTCTTGAGTATGATCATGGCCTACTTCTACATGAATAATACCAGATATGCCCTATATATTATAATCCTTAATACAAGAGCCTTTAAGGGGTGGGGTAATAGATGATGGAATGGATATTAGAGAAAGTGAATTTTAAATGTTCAGTCAGTAAATTTATCATCTAAAATTTTAGATCATCTGTACTCAAATGTTTTCTGATATACTGAACATTAAAGATAGCTATAGGCATTTTTCGTAGCCTGGTCATTTACAATCGACTTAAAATAATGTGCAAGTGTTCACCCTATTATGGATGATGAGCTCCAGAATGCTGTATATGCACATTTATCTTTATTTTATATTGGGGGTGGGAAATAAGAAATAAAAAAAAAAATCAAGTCGTTACAAGTAGAAGCTTTCACAAAATCTCTGGACTTCTCTGATCTTCCTGCTAGTCTTGTAATTCTCATAATGATTTAAATTTTTTTTTATCATGACCATATGTCTGTCAGCGCCATAAGTTCCTCATTGAAACATAACAACATATCAGCCTCTGGGGAGGATTTAAAAGTTGGAACACTTTTTTTTACTGTACTTAGTGTTAGTATGATCTGTAGATATATTCAGGGAGACTGAAATATACATGCTGAATAATACCAGCTTTAGAAGACTGGCTTATGAATTTTTAAATATTGATTTCTTTTTTCAGGCCTTGGACTTTAATCTTATGTTATAAACAGTTTAATTTGTACTATCAGGTTAGCTAAAATGTTTCATGTTAAAAAAAAAAACACTTGTGTTAAATTATTTGCTTATAAATGTCATATAATAAGAAATTACTTCCTGTATTATAGGAAGGAACACAGAAGAGGAAGAAGCAATGATGCAGGAATGGTTTATGTTAGTTAATAAGAAAAATGCTTTAATAAGGAGAATGAACCAGCTCTCTCTCCTGTAAGTACTCATGACTGCTTGTTTTTCCTACAACATTGATGAATGTTAGGTTTTCTGTCATTGCCTTCTTTGAGGTTAAATACTTACTAGGCTTAATTTTTTTTCTTTCCTTAGAGATTACAGTATATTTTATATAAAAATTTAAAAAAATAGTGAAAACCAATTTTCATCTGAACAGTAAGAATTTTAAGATAGAGTGATAGATACTGAAAAAAAAACCCAATGTGTTTATTATACAGAAACTCAATGAATATAAGCAATTTTTGAAATAAAGAAATAAAGCACTGTGCACAAAAAGGTGGTTATTAGTAAAGGTTAGAGGAGAGAGAAATAAAATTGAAATTTAACATCAAATTTTAAGTTAAAAATTAAAATAACTCTTAAAAGTATCTTTTTATTCTATAGATGATGTTACCTTAAATTTTGGGATAAAAGATTAATAATGACTTAAACAGAAGTGTGTTTATGATTGTGGGGATTACAGTAAGATGGAGACTAGACCAAACGTAACCATTCTTAGTATAAGACTTAAAGCCTGTTCCTTTTTGCTCACTAGCAAAGATTTTATATTATGCCACCTAGTGTGAGAAGGAGTAGGCTTACATGTTTTATTTTAGTGAAAACATCTATTTTTGTCATTTCTGTCATGCTTGAACTTGATAAAAGTTATGAAGGAGCACAAAAAATAACTAATCCTGCATTTTTAATTGTCTGTATATTAAATTTGCACTGATAGTACTTTCATGTTTCTTGTATTCTTTTCACATGGAGTTGTAGACAAAGAGTATTTATTGTGAACTATGAAAAAAAAACCTATTTTACAAAATAGCCATTATACTGGGCACTTAATACAAGAAGCATTGAAGAATGAGACTACTTATCCGCAGATTAAAATATACCTCTGCGCAATTCAAAATTGAAGGAGAAAAATTATAGCACTAGTAAATATTCAACCTGAGGAAGGTTTTAGGTTTGTGTATCATTTGTTTGGAGTAGCTTAAAGTTAAAGAGAAAAGTCAGTTATGAGTTCTAAAATCAATGTAACCTAAAGGTTCTTTTAAGTGTTTAATGATTTAGTAATTAGCATATTGATGAACTTTTGTAACTTGCCTAGGGAAAAAGAACATGATTTAGAACGAAGGTATGAGCTGCTGAATCGGGAATTGCGGGCAATGCTAGCCATTGAAGGTAAGAAATGTTCTGGTGAAATGAGGTATGTGAGGTGTCAATTGTCAGAAGTTTAAAGAGTATAATACACTTCTGGTCTCGCTAGGTGTGGTCTGACTAGGGACCTACAGGATTTGCAAATAAATGCTTTAGAGTCAAAAACCAAGAGTCATAAAACAACCTAAGGAGGACCTTAATTCAGATAGATAATCATTATGCTTGCTATTAAACTCAAAATTGTCTTAACTTTTATCAGTAAGCTTCAATTTCAATAAAATGGGGAATATAAAGAGTTAAATGATTTAATCACATTTTACTATATGCAATTTAAAGTTGTTTCCACTGGGGAGGTTTGGGAAAGATTTATCATTTTGATTTTTCCATTCAGACTCTAAATTTTACCTTAATATTTAATTGATGTCAACACTGAAATATGTTACTGTCCAGTCTACTATAGTTAAGATTCCAACTCCTGTTAAGTGATTATTCAGACAAAGATTGACATAAGAGATAAATGGAACACTTTCAAACTTTTCATAAAGCTTTTAAATGAATTATGTAGTAATCTTAAGCATGGTTCATAATATCAGTAAACATCAGCTAGCTTAACTATGGTATTTACTATATATAATTATTATATTTTAAATTCCTAGGTGTTTTAGGCTGCTATTCTCCTACTTCTTAGTTGAAAATGTCTTACAGTTAAAGATATCTGCTTAAAGCTAATCCTTTGGGCTCTGTAAAATGGACCTTTTGTCTAATCAATGCAAATTGATTTTCCTATTCTATATTGACCTCTTAACCCATTGACCGTCCATGGTAATTTCCTTCTTCACCTGATAAGGTACCTGATCCATAATAAGTCAATTCTAATTAGTTCGGAAACTAGAAATTTAAGTTTGTAAAGGGAAAGACAAATGAAACCATATATTTTAAAAATATTGTAATTAGGTAAAATATATGCTATTTATCTAAGTAGTATCGCATATATTTATAGTTTTATTTTTAATTACTTTTATATCCATAATTTCATTTGATAAATATAACTGACTACATTTGTATACCCTTATTTAGAAATCAGATTTAAAAGGTTTCAGATAGCTAATTTCCTTCAATTGGCTAGATAAATGTATCAAATTATACTATTGATAATGACTATTAAATTTGTCAAAATTATTTATGAAGTTCTGTGAAACTTACCATTGAAATAAAATGTACAAGCATACTAAATGATATTTTTCCTCTTGATATATAATTTTTATCATCGTGGTATAGTTTTTAAAAGACATTTGAAAGCTACATAGTTGAAAAGTATGTACAGCAAATACTATTTATATGGTGTATATGTATGTATGTGTAATATAAAACGAGTGTATATATAGTACGTATAATATATAACTCATTATACAGTTTATTCTTTATAAATTCATTTTACATTACACTCAATACAGAGTATTTAAAAAGTTTTTTACCCACTCTCTCATGTATAGTAAATTAAATCATCTTTAAAATACAGCTCGATATACAATACAGTTGACTTTTAAGGCAGATATTGCTTTTATACCTAAACTAGTATCATTACCAAATACTGTCTTAAAAGGAGGGCCATGATACATATAAAAGATCCCAGTTTCATCAGCAGTCCTATCTCTATTTAACAGACCTACGATCTTAAATAATCTAACATTTTATCTGCCTCCTCTTGTATATACAGAAGACCAGTAGAAAGTCATATTTTTTCAAACTTCTGTTTTATTTTTTGCGTAATTTCATTGTCCCATATGTGGTTGTGCCTTAAATCTCTCAGCCAGTTTCTGTTGCTGGTTGAGGGAAAAAAGAGATGTGAAGAAATAAGCAGCCTGTTGATTACAAATAAAGACACTTTCTTAGAGAGAGGCCTGTCCCACTAGCCGGGGCAGTACGAAGGCTGGCCTGTCCTGGAGAGCCACTGCCGATAGTGATAATCAGTCCTGTGAAGACACTGTCCTCTGAGCCAACCCTTAGAATGGACACACATGCAATTCAGTAGCCTTTTGGAGTGTTAAAACACCATAGATAAACACACATACAGGCAACACTAGTTGGTTTTGTTTTGCTTTCCTTTGTTTTAAAGTTCATTTCTTTGTTCTTTCTCTTCTCTTTAGTAGCCATAAGATGGTTTTCGTACAAATAAACTAAAATCTTTTCAAATAAATCTGCTGCTGAAACCATTCACCAAAAGCACAGAATATTATTAAGCTATAGCACACTGAAAGAAATATTAACAGCTTGGTTTGAGAGCAAAATATATATATATATATTCAGTATATTCATTCTTCTGAGGCTCCATAATCACTTTGGCCTCTTTTTTTACCTTTTTTCCCTGAGGCCTTTTTTATAGCAGGAGTTTCACTCTACTGAGCTAAGTTATAGGATCCCTTAAGCTAACAAACATCTTTAAAATACTTTTCTTGTAGTTTTTGTTGTTGTTGTTGTTGTTGTTGTTCCAGATTATTTAATGCCCCCTCAGGAAAGATAAATTCATTTCTGCACACATAGGGGTGGGCTTTTGGAAAGTGGTGTGTTCATTTTCTGCACAAGAAATGGATCTTCTCTAGGATTTTGTACATCTTGATTTATTCTTGGCTTAGAGTTTGAAGTGGGTGCTCTTCTAAAGGGATTTATGCATAGGTTCACTATTTTTGTAGTTATGGTTTATATGATAAGCTTTTTATATTTAAAATCAATATGTAATCCTGTGGAGGAGCTTATCCCCTAAAACCCTATTTGTAAATCTATTTTAGCTTTGTTACACAGCACAGCCACAGTCTTCCATAGATTGATTAGGTACAGCGGTAGAATCCTATCAAATGGCCTGCTCTGATGATGATGCAAACTCTTTCAGGATTGCTAGTTGACTGGAACTAAAGATAAGACTTGACTGCAATCCCCCAATGTGCTCTTTACAAAACTAGTGTTAATTTTCATCAAAGTGCCAAGCTTATTTATAGTGGCAAGGTAGGTTTACTACAAGAACTTTAGGTTCTTTCTATTAAAGTATTTATAGGTATTTCTTTTGCCTTTTTTCCAAGGTAATTATCAACTTCAGCAAATAAACTGAATCGGAGAATGAATAATTGGCCCTATATATAAAAAAGAGTTTTTTAAATTAACAAAACAGCTCAGTGCAGATGGACATAAACAGAATCTCTTTATTTCAACACTTTGGCTCAAATGCAGCATCAAAACTTAATCCTATTTGTTGCTAGAGGATATGGCCTTTGTAGCAAAAATACACTGGAATCTTTAAATTAATCAGAGCCCACATTGTAGTTTGTCCAAGCCAAAGTCAGTGCATCTAGCTAGCTGTGACTAGAGTTATAGGTCAGTAATCCTTTCTTAAAATGCATAACAGGTAACATAAACTTACACGCAGATTTTTAAAACACGGCATCATTATATATAGGTGAAGCTATTTAAAAGAGGATTAAAATAATTTTAAATGCAAACTTGAATATACGAATGTGAATCTTGATCAATTTTAAAGGTATTATTAAATTTTATTTAAACATTAAAATAGTACTTAATTTCCCAAATTAGCATTCAAATATCTGTGTATGTGTATAAATTTACTCCCATGAGAAAGCAAATAAAGTAAAAGTAGTTGTTAATGTAATATGTGTACTCACTGCACGTTAGCTATTTCTCCTACAGTTGACTAATATTTTTGTAGATAGGTATTAATGTTGTAATAACAGATTTAATATGATAAATTCTACACATTTATGCTGGAATATTTTAAATTCTAATGTTAGTTAAATCTGACTGAAATGAAAATTATCTAAATATTAATAACTTTAAAATGTTTTTGTTACAGTTATGGGAAATTGAGCTAGGAAAAGTTATGATTTTTAAAAAATTATTCAATACTTCAGGGCTTAAAAAAATAAAAGTTTCCTCTCTTATCCATATTGTTAAAGTCTTATTTTGTAAAAATTAGAGAAGTCTTGATATTTCTAATTATTAATTGAAACCTTAAAAGTCACTGGTCAAGTGAAGAATTGGAATAATTTAATTAAGAAAAGTGTCTGTTGTTACAATTTATTTTTTTCTTGATTTAAAAAAATTTGTAATTTTCAACTTCATTATACTATTTAACTGTATGGTGGAGAAAATTTCCCAGCTATAAAGCTCTTATCAAAATGTTTTGGAAATAAAGAATTAAAAATTACACCTAGGAAGACCAGGTACTGTAGGCGTTAAAAATAAATAAATAAATAAAGAATTATAAATTAAAGCTTATAATCAGAATGATTTGAGGTCAGGATGGAAAAGTTAACATTCATCAAAACTAGTAATCTTAATAATTATAAAATTTAGTTACAAATCTTTTACAAATTCAGCAGGTTTTTCTTTGAGTTAATATTTCTAGAACTACAGTTACCTGAAATTAGACTAGATGACCTTTAAGATCTTTCTAAACTGGAGAGGTCTATTGATATATCTGCTGTATAGAATGAGACTGATTAAGAACAAGAACCAGATTAGAAAATTGTCCTCCAGCATTCTTGAAATCAGCTGCATTTAAATACAAAGAATAAAATTATGATAGATAGGGCTTTTCTTCAGTTTTGCTGTTTATTATTTTTAAAATTCTTATATTTAGGAAAAAACTTTCCATAGTAATAGTTTCTTTACTCCTCTCCATGCTATAGAATTTCATTTCTTTTTTTATATGACTGCAATGTGACCATTTATTTGTGTGATGTTTTGTATCAAATGGATAATTAATATATGGTATGTTTCATATATATATATATGTATTTGAGCTTATAATGAAAGGAATAGTGACAAAATTGAATAAACCATTCTAGCTTCTTGCTGCTATTCTAACCTTTATTGCATGATGATACATCTAATTTTTAATTTGTAAATACAAGACAGAATTCCCTCTAGCACCATTTGCTTTCATAAAGCTGCTGAGCAGTTTGCTGTCTTGAATAAATTTTGCTTTGGAGGGGGTCGGGGGGGATTTGAACCAGCACATTCTTGTGTGGTTTGTGAAGATTCACATGGTAACCAGCGGTGTGCATTGTTAGGTTTATCTGAATAAGCACCAGCCATGTGAGTTTTAACATGATTGCCCAGGGCAATGGAGAGAGAAGAGAGAAACCCGAAAGGATTGCAGTCCTCTCTGTTTTTTGGAAAGTGCATTTGCTGGGGGAAGGGGCTGCATGAGTCAGTGGCCATGCTTTTTTTTTTTAAGCTGGTGTCCTGTTTCCCTCTAGGTCCTCATTTGTTCTGCTATCTGCCTCATCATCTACTTCTTCTTTTCATTGTTTACCTTCCTAATGAGGGAGGCGGGGTAGACTGGGGGTTGATTGACAGCTACAAGCCCTTACAGTCTGGCCAGAGAGCAGTTGGCTTTGGTTTCAAAAGTGCTTTAAATGTTCGATTAGGTCCTGTTTTTATTAAACCAAACTGCTGCTCATCTTAAGGAAATTATCAGACTAGCAAAGATTAGGAAATTTTTATTGGTATTTAAAACCGTCAAAAAACTGCTCCTACCCATGGAAAGAGCACTGCCCATCGGATTTTCCAACCTTTAACATGGGATTTCAAAAAGAAGTATGGAATTTTTCCTTTGCAAAAGTGCTTTGATTTGAAACTACCCAGCAAACCTCTCCAAAAGAAAACTGGCTGTGATGCGATCGAGAGCTGCAGTGTAATATTGCAGAGCAAATTTATTTTTTACTTCAAAGAAAAATGCTAATTAGCCGATTCACTACTTTTAAAGTTATTGTGAAGCATATGGCGCCCAGTGTGAGATACATCCAACTGCTAAAATAGAGCGAAGAGGAAATTAGCGAAGAATGGGCTGTATGGGGTGAGCATGGGGGTGGGGGAAGGATAGGTTCTCAGGCAGATTCTCTAGCCTTTTGGGAATGATTTTATCGCCCCTCTGCTTCCAGCCTCCTCATTTACCCACATCCCCCTGCAAGCCTCGGCCGACCTGTTCTAGGCCTCCAGCCCTCCCTCCCCCACTTTGGCTGAAATCAGGTGCGCACCTCCGGCTGGCCAATGATTCACACCTGGACTCTTTTGCAGGTTCCAGCCCAGCCGTAGCCATGTCCATCTGCAGAAAATATTTAGAAAGCAGGGTTTTAGGGGTAAAATCCTTACCGTGACAGCCAAACTCCCCACAAAACACTCTGTATAATATGGTTTACGGAGAAGTACAAGGAAACTGGTAAAGGTGGGAAGGGGGGCCAGGGTATGCCAAGGCCTTGCAGGTGGATAACAAGCCTCCTATCCTGTGCAGACTGGCAGAAGACTGAGGCCCAGAAGCGACGCGAGCAACTGCTGCTGGATGAGCTGGTGGCCCTGGTGAACAAGCGCGATGCGCTCGTCAGGGACCTGGACGCGCAGGAAAAGCAGTAAGTGGGCAGTGGGGTCGGGGTCGAGGCTCTGCTGCCTGCTGCGGGGCCGAGAAGTTTGCGGAAACTTCAGTCGAGGGGTATCGGGTGGGCAGGCGCAGCCTCCCGCTGGCCCCGAATGCCCATTCCCGCTGGGGCTTGGAATGCGGGGCGAGCGGGGAGTGCTGCTCTGCCCTCCACGAAGAAAAATTATTTTGTTTCCTGTTTGACTTACAGGGCTGAAGAAGAAGATGAGCATTTGGAACGAACTCTGGAGCAAAACAAAGGCAAGATGGCCAAGAAAGAAGAGAAATGTGTTCTTCAATAGTAGCCGGACCAGAATCTTTCCCAACATTTTAGTCTTGGGTCCCCAGACCGGAAAAAGACTCGTTGTTAATTTAAAACTTTTAACATTTTGTTTGGCTGGAGTGTACTTCTTTACCACCACTACCCTTTTCTTCCCTCCTTTCCAGATAATAGACGGAACTCCAAAATAGTTTTGCTTAAGGTTTTTTTAAATCATTTCCTTGAAACCATGTGAAATAGATTTACACAGACACCCTGTGAGTGATTCGTATTAGGAGTGTTCAAGAAACTGTTCAAAGGAGAAAGAAAAGAAAACCCTTCCGTCATTATTTCCCCTCATTTTTTGATGGGAAGAAATTTGAAAACATTTTTTTGTTGTTAATAGCATAATGATGGTGGGAGGGGGGTAAGAGGGAGATAAGAAAAATGTCATGAATGCTTTTTTTTCTCAGTCCTGCCATATGTAACACTGACTCTGTTACCTAAATTTTATAGTTAGATCATATTCAATCTACTTATTAAACTATGTTCTATTTACTAGTGGGATTTTCTGCAGTTGTTTTGCATTTCACTGTAAAGATAATAGAGTTCCTCTCCTCTGCTTTCCTCAGAGGATGGCCCTTTAACATAGCCGGAGAGACAAGTCCTGTGATTTGAAGGTGAGCTATGAGGATGAGACTAATTGACATGCATCAGTTTACAAAGACAGTCTTATCTTCTGAGAATGCGCCATCTTTTTCTCTGGATAATTATTTATTACATCTAGCTTGGTTCCTACATTTTGTTGGGTCTCAACATTGGCTTAAGAATGCTGTTAATATTTATTCTGTATTGATAAAACTTTGTCTCGCCACTATGAGTAAATCCCTCAATTAATATTTTCTTCTCTAGCATAGCACTGTCATTTTTGTGTGTGTGAAAATGGTTATCTGTTTATTTATTACAATACTGAGGTCATATATAAATTTTCAATAAAAGCAGAAACTTTCTTACCTTAAATACTCTATTTCCTTGCAGTGAAAACTTGACACTGATTTGAGAAGTTTGTGTATCCATAAGGCTTTTCATGTGGAAAAAATGGTCCTCTTGAATACTGGGCAGGATACTGGGCTGTATTAGGAGCTAAGTTCACACCATCCCAGAGGGGCCCTGCTGACACACGAATAAGAATTGAAAAGCAATTAGTCATATTTTCTTAAGCAGTGTAAACTATCATCTTTTATAAAGGGTCATCTCTGTGAAAGGCTTGAGGAAATTTGTGATTCCACAGCACTGAAAAAATGCTATTATCTTGATGAATTTTCGACGTTATTTTCAGTTGTTATAATTTAGTACTCATATGGGGAACTATGACTTGATAGCTGGCTGAAGTGAGAGAAAGGGTCGTTGGGATGGGGGAAGAGGGTAAGTGCGTGCAGGTGTGTATGAGATGAGGGAAAGGGAACTTTTAACAAGTTCTAGGCAACAGAAAGAAACGCGATTTTGACAGTTTCCATACTCTACAGAGGTGTCGGAAACAAAGAAATCTCGTTCAACAAGTCTGGGGAGAGAAAACAGTCCACTAGCATTTATACTTTTGCCTAGATCACACATATATACACACATTCATATATGTACATATACACAAAATATTTATACATACACAAATTCCTTTCGAAACTATGCAGCCGCCTACAATTGCCAGTCTTTCAAAATGATAATAAAAACTTGCTAAGATAGAATTTCTTCACCTTAAAGATTTTAAGAAGTTACTGAAAAGTTATCGGAACTCAATGAAATAGGGAATTTGCCCTCTTTATTTGAGCAGGAGAGCAGAGCGAGCGGCCGCTCTCTGGGGGAAGCTCTCAGAAGCCCGCCCTAAGCCCGGGGAAGCCGGCAGACGGAAACCGCCAGCCCGGAGCAGCCTGGGGTTTGGGCGGCCAGCATAACCCACCCCACTGACGCTGGATTTGGGGAACCTTCCCTCCCAAGGAGTCTCACAGAGTGGCGGCTCCCCTAAACCGCTCCCGACCTGCCCAGCCCCAGATTTGCGGCCCCTCCGGCCCCAGGCCAGAGCCTCGCGTGATTTCCATTTGGGCTGCTCTGTGGCGCCCGGACGCCCCGCAGCGGCCGCGGAGCGCGGACCCCGGGACTCGCTGGGTCAGGCCCGCGGCGGGGGCGCCGCGTCCGGATTTCGTCGCGTTTCGCCTAGGGGCTGCCTCTCGAGCGCAGGCGCGAGCCCAGCGTGCGGAAAGGCCGGGAATCCGAAAGCCCGCGCTGCGGAAAAAAAAGCTGTGGGCGCGGGGGTCGCCGAGGAGGAGGAGCGTTGGCAGCGGACTGGTTTGGGCACTGCCCACGGGCCGGTGCAGAATTTCCGCCCCTGGCCAGCATCCCACGGCCTTGGAGCCAAACCCCTCCCCTTGTCCCAAGTGTCCTACAGAGTGGCCTGGCCTCGAGGTCACCTGGATGCTACGTTCGGGTCCCGGGTCCCAGCTCCCACGGTCTCTCCCCAGCCCGACGGGCCACGGGCTGGGTCGCCTTGCCCTCCCCCGGCGATGCCCCCTCTTCCCCATTGCTGGAATGGTCGCAGCTTCTGGCCCAGCGTCTCCCACCTGGACATTTGCCTAGCGGCGGCCTCTTCAATCCTCTAAGCTGCGTACAAGAAACTTTCATCTCAGTCTCTCTTTCTCTCTCCACTCCCCTCCCTCTCCCCTCTCCTCTCTTTTTCTTCTCTTAATCCCGGGGTTTTATGGGTTGAGCATTAAGAAAATTCGCTTGCATTTTGGGATTAGATAAATATTCTCATGGGGGGTCGTGTTATTTGATACCTCCCAACTTCCCTGAGACCGTGACAGCATCTGGAACCGAGAGAAGGGCTCCCGCGTGGCGGGCCCTGGGGACCGCCTGAACACATTCCAGCGCTCAGCCGCCCCACCTCGCTACGCCGGACCTCGGCCCCGCGCTGCAGCTGCAGGCGTAACAGTGCGCTGAAGAAGCAAAAGAGCGAGAGTCGGCGGGCCTGGGACAGGTTACGAACCTCGAACCCGGAGGGCTAACCCAGGACAACAGCGCGCAGGCCCGCGCTGCGGCAGCGCTGGGCTAGGGACGCAGGCGCTGCCAAAGCGCACCCCAGGAAGCCCGCATTCACTTCTCCCCCCAAAACTAGAGTGCTCCAGTCCGCGCCTTTCCCCAAAAGTGAACAAGGGGGTGTATTTCGTTTGTTTTTGTTTTTGTTTTTTTTTCTTTAAATCTCTACACCCTCTCCGGGGGCTCCGAGCCGAGGGCCTCGCAAGCTACTCCCTGCCGGGGCCTGCGCGAGCCTAAGGTGTGTCTCCGCCCGGGTCAGCGCTGTGCTCTGCGCAGTTTCTTTTCTTATTAAAGCTTCCCCATCACCACCCATGTTTTTCCTTTTCTCTCGTTTTTTTAAATTGTTTTTTTTAGTTCTGTGTCTTTCTCTCCCTTTTATGAATGGGCCCTTGGTGTCTTTGTTCTGGAAAGCGATCAGTGTCGCTGACTTTTGTGAACAGAGAAGGATCTTGTAAAACCTCCTTTTGCTCTTCTCATACTCCCCACTCTCACCCCTCCTCCATGTTGCTGATTAGATGTTCCCTCATTGTCCCCCCACCCCCAAAAAATGTAATTTCGTTGGTCCGGCGGCCACTTTCTTTGAACATTAGCTCGCTTTCAGCTCCAACTTCAATTAGAAGGAGTTGATTTTGAGAGATCAACAAAAGAACCGACCAAAGCCTTATTAAAGGTCCTAAGAAGATCTCCCGGGTCCTTTGAGAAGCAGTTAAGGAAACAGTGTGCCCTCCATCATATTCTGTTACCGTATTTTATTCGGACTCCAAAGGAAAGTGTCGCTTGGAGGAGGGGGAAGCACTTTGAAGAGCGGCGGCCGCGGCCCCTTTTCACTCAGCGGGCTCCCCTTTCCTTCTCCTCTTCGCCCAGCGCCCTGTCTGCTCTCGGTGCCCGACCCTGCGGCCGAGGCAGCGCCGGCGCTCCACGCCACGATACGCTCAGCGGCTGCCTAACTCGCCCTCACACCTTACTCCATCCAGTCCAAACTTTTCACTCCGCCCGTAAGGGTGAAAGGGAGGGGGGATTAAGAAAAAAGCGGTAGGAATTCCTCGAAAGGCAGTAAAGTCGTTCCTAATATTCAGGAGGAGGTACCATTTAAAAGAATTGCTTTGCTCAGGGTTTGGGTGAAAACATGTTTTTTGCGCTTCGGAAGGTCCCCCCAGGTAGACGTGTTTGAGAAGTTTTTCGGCTGGGTAATGGGCTTCACCAGTACGAACGATCCGGGGAAGTCGCCTCTGGGAGGCTCCCGCGGCATGTGGGAAGGAAAATGAAGGCAAGGGTCTGTGGCAACATTTTCCACCGGACTGCCCCTGGTAGAAGGAGACCGGAAAGGAGGCAGAGACGGTGTGAAAGAGAAAGTTTTCTATCAAAAATCTTCCGATTCAGAAGTAGAGTGTGTGGAAGGGGGAGGGGACCCTGAGCACCGACATTTCAGAAGAAGGGTTTATGATTTGCGAACACCCTTCGTGGGGACTAGGAACCCTCGGAGACGCCGAGGAGCAGGTAAGTGGCGGGCCTCCCCTGCGGGTGCTATTCCCGGCCCGCGGGACTTTTGAGGCGCCGAGGAGGGGTCTGCGCACCCAGAGCTGCCTCCGCGCTTGGCAGAATAGCCTGTGCGGGCACGAGCCGCCTGCGGCGTCCGTCTGCAGGTAACGGCGCGGTGGAAGACGCTGGGGCCCGCGGCGCCGCGCGAGGGGCCGGGGGCCAGCTCTCCTCTAGCCCGTGGCATCGGAGTCCTCGCGCCCACAACCCGGCTGCCGAGCCGGGTGACGCGCGAGAGAGCGAAGGAACCGGTTCTCCAGCACCTCGCCTCCTTTCTACCACTCCCTCTGGGGCGCTGAAAGGGCGAGAGAAGGGCGGGGGCCTCAGGGCGGCCTGGGGACCGGCGTCGTCCTCCGCCGCTGGTGCTCGGGCTCCGTGCACGCCTTCCTAGCCTGGCTCTGCATCGCGTTTGCTAGCTAAGCCCCAGAGTTAGCGCGCAACCGGGGCGGGGCGGGCGGAGAGGGAGGGGTGCAGGGGGCGGGGGCGCGCGGAGGTAACCCCCGGCTCGGGCTGCCATTGCCCGGCTCCCTGTCACTCAGCCCGCGCGGGGCCCGGGATTGGCAGCCCAGCCCCGTTACGCACTCACCTCGCGTTCACATACCCGGGGAGGGCAGTAGAAAGGTGATCAATCTTCATCAGGCTACATTTCCAATCACCTAAACAACCGAGCAAGACAAGCCACTCCGACAAGGTAAATCGCTTGATTTATTTAGTTTGCAAAGTGCCTCTGCAGGACTTCCCCAGCCCCCCACCGCCTCCCCGTTGTACCAGGAGTGCAGCGACAACCCATGACGGCCTCCCAACTCTGCCCCTCTCTCCCCCACACTCCCCCCCTGCGGCCCCTCGGTTTGGTCCTGGGCGAGGTAGTGACTCGGGAGCTTGTAGGGTTTTGCAAACAAAGTGTCTGCAATAAAGTGAAACCTGGAGGGACACGCACAAAGCCAGTGGAAAGAAAGACGGGAGGGGGGAAGTTGGGGAAAGAAAGAAATCCAGGGGTCCTAGACAACCGCCAGCCCGGCGGGTAATTCCTGTGCGGCTCTGTTTTGCAGGTTGGCTGCCCCGCGGGTTGGTGAGGGCGCGAGGTAGATGGTGACCGGCCCTGGCAGCTGAGGGCAGGTAAGGAGAAAGCCGCGGGCCGCCCGGGACTCTGGGAACGCGCCGGGTGCTCTTGCCTCCCCCTCCTCAGACCGGTCCCCACTTCCCGGGTCCTGGCACGTGGGCGGGGCTGGGGAGCGACCTGGCTCCCCTCCCGGTGCGCGGAGGACCCCAGGGCTCCGCTCTACGGCCCCGCGCCCCGCCTCCTCCGAAGTAACCGAGCTGAAGTTCTAAGTTTGAAGAAACTCTTTGAAACTCACGCTGCAGCCTAGCAGAGTCGCCGCGGCCCAAGAGCCCCGGCTGTTTCCCTTTCGTCCCCTTCCCTGCACGCTGGGTTCTCCCAGTCAAGGCCATGGGTCCTGAAGGATAGGAGCGGAAGGCGTCTTGAGCTCTAACTTCTCTCCCTGAAATCTCTAACCCGGGTCCCAGGCCTGCGTTTAGTTCCCGCGAAGCGGGGTGAAGCGACAGGTACTCTGGAGCCCCAGTCCCACTCCCCTAGCACCACTTCCTAACCCTTGAGAGTAGCGACTCAGGTTCGGGGCAACTGGGGAAGGGAGGTTTCTACCTTCCAGCCCAAGTCAGCGCGAGAGACGCCGCCAAGGCCTAGTTCTGTCCTGGGGTCACGAGTTCAGCTAGTAGGATACGCAGGGAGCGCATGGGACCTGCTGGACTCAGGCCTTCCAAATCCGCGAGACCCTTTTGGGAGCTGGTTGAGTCACCTTTCAGCCCCCGCTGGGACCCCATTGCCCGCAACCAGGACCTGGCATAAAAAAGGATCTGCTTTTGCGTTGGCGGAGAAGGGCCTGCGGCCCTGTCGAGGTGCGGATAACCTGGGGCCGCGACTTAAAACCGCCACCGCCACCGTGGCCCCTTCTGCGTCTTCTGCCCGCCTCTGGGGCACCTGGGCCTGTAACTTCGGTTGATGTGTGGTGGGATTCCGGGTGAACAATCTTTCAGCGGCGGGGCACAAAGAAGTCAACTGGAGGGGTGGCTGTGGGCTATGTGGGTCTGGGACCCAGCTCTGGAGACCTTTGAAGAAACGTGCTCTCCTAAGTGGGCAATGCATCCTGGAGAGGCCCAGGTGCTGCTACCTCACCTTGGCTCTCAGGAATCTCTACCTTTCTTCCTGCTTTCAAAAACACTTGAAACAAAACGGAACAACACCTCATGCTCTGGACAGCCTGCCTGGGCACCGAGTTGGACGTTTGCTGGTGCAATTTGCGGCCGGGTCCCACCGGACCAGAATCTTGCCTGCACTTGGGACCTTGCATACTCCGCGGTTCAGGCTCTGACCTTCCCAGTGTGTCCCTGATTTTAACCTCTCACTCCTAGCGATGCCCTACGAGTGTCTTTGACCCCTTCCAAGCCCGAAAAGAGGCGATGACAATCCAGAAAAGCTTTCTTTTTGAGGAAGCCTTGGTCTTTGGACCAAGGCCTTGTAGAGCCTAGTTGGCCTCCTGCGCAGTACATAGCCTGTGTTCTCTCCACATCCTGTGGCTCCTTGCCTCCGGCAAGACCTGGAAGCCGAGATGGCTCCGAATGACTGTTTCCTTGTGTCTCTTGTCTTCCTAGGCTGGGCCCCCAGACTCAACCGAGCTTGAAGAACTGTGCGGTGGGAGCCCCGCACTGAGCCCGGCCCCCTGGATCCGTCGGGGCGCCTCCACCCGGCTGTTAGCATGATGTCTTACCTCAAACAACCCCCCTACGGCATGAACGGGCTGGGCCTGGCCGGGCCCGCCATGGATCTACTGCACCCCTCCGTGGGCTATCCAGGTGAGCACCGGCCTCTACAAGTCTTGGGCACCCCAGCCTCAGGTCTGAGCACACGCTTTGTCAGAGAGCAGGCCCAGGGAGCTGGCTGAGGGAGCCGGTTGCCTAGTCTCCTTACAACACCAGGCACACTGCAAGCTCACAAGGCAGAGTTGTAGGTGGGTGAGGTGGGCCAGAGAGGCAAAAACAAGCAACTATGCACCCTTGGGCCCAGATACACCAGCCACTGTCTGCTGGTGGCCACACCGCCAGCATAGAGATTCGTTTCCCATAGGTGGCTTTTTTGGTATGTGCATGTGTGAATCTCTTCCTTTCCCCCCAACATTGATAAGGAACCTAGACACTCACCATGCCCTGACAGGAAATGCCTAGCTTACCCTATTTGAAGAGAGTGGTTGAGCTAAGGAGGGGAATTCTACCTCTCTAATTAAATTGTCCTCAGGACCAGTGTCTGCACTGACTTTTGCATTGCTGATGTGAAGGGCTTGAGCTGAATCTTGGCTTTCTTTTCTATTTCCCACTCCTTCACTCCCATTTATTCCGTGGGAAAGTGTTTAGCAGGTGGCCGTTTATGCTCACCCCTGCCCCACCCTCCAGCCAAGAACGTGTGTGTGTGTGTGTGTGTGTGTGTGTGTGTGTGTGTGTAGAGTATGATTTCTCTTCCTTTCTTAACTTCCGAGACTCAGGGAAGGAGGCAGCCCTGCGGTCTTGGAGATTCTGGTTCCCAGTCGCACACATGCACTTTCTCCCACCTGTGGCCTCTCTAGTTCGGCCTCCCCGGGGAGTTTCTTTTGATCCGAGCTCGGCTTTCTTTTGCGACGGTTTGGCTCAGGGCCTGCCAGGGGCCTATCCGCGTTCTCTAGCGCAGGTCCTCATGGCCACCGTTGACCCAAAGTGCCCCCGTATGTCCCCTCAGCCACCCCGCGGAAGCAGCGGCGGGAGCGCACCACCTTTACGCGCTCCCAGCTGGACGTACTCGAGGCACTCTTCGCTAAGACTCGCTACCCTGACATCTTCATGCGCGAGGAGGTGGCGCTCAAGATCAACCTGCCAGAGTCCAGAGTCCAGGTGCGCGCGCCTGGAGCTCCAGGGTCAGGAATAAGGGCGCTCGGGCTGGTGGGAGAAATTCTGGGAAGGGTGGTCTGTGTGAGGGCGGGCTTACAGACTGGGCAGCCCCTCCCAGACTCCTTTAGCTCTGGGCCCGGGCTTAGAAGAGGAGACAGAATTAAAGGAACTAGCTTAGAGCCCTGGATTTGGCCCTTGCTCGTGGGGCACCTTCAGTATCGCAGGCCCTTTTTAGGATTGAGGGGGGACAAGCGAGGCTCCCGAATGTAAAGTGCCTTAAAGGCCCGGCACTTGCCCATGCTCCTTCGGCCGTCCCAGAACTTGGCAATTTCCTTCGGAGTCCTGAATTCTGCCTCTACTCTTGCCTTGTATCCCGGGGAATCCTGGAAATGGAGGAGTGGAGCTTGGCCGAAGCGTGGTGCCCTGTCTGGGAGTGCGTTCCATGCGTGGCGCCAGTTTAATTAGTCGCTTCCTGTACCCGGAGAGGGTGCCGATTGCAAAACCGGGCTACCGGCTTTGTCGTTTCTGTTTTTACCATGAAAGAGCCCCGAAAGTACTGTTTGGATTATAACTCAGAACTCTCCTCAAGGGTCTTTTATCTCTCCTTCTTTTCTTGGAGGCTCGAGAAAGAACCAGGAATGCAAAGCCAAGTATGGAGCCTTCCAAGAGGAGTGAGAACTTTACGATTGTCCTGTTTGGTTCCCACGTGGAGCCAAGAAGCCTAGAGAAATTCTGCCCAGGCTTCCTTCCCTAGGCCTCCAAATACTGCCTCTGTTCAGCCTGCCGGCCTTGCTTCTGCTCCCACCCAAATTTTTGTTCTGCCCAGGACCGGGCCTCCAGGGGCCGACTGGCTCTGGCCTCAGACTTAGTGACTGTACAGCACTCCACAGCCTGCTGTGTCTCCGCTGTTTGTTGAGCCCAGCCGTAGAAAATAGGGCCTCTAAACACACACGGGACCGCTGGGGAGCAGTCACCAGCAGCAGTTTAGTGATGGCTGAACTTCTGGCTGGACAGATGCAAATGTTCCTCCCTAGAGCAGAGTTGCGCTGGGAGTGGGAAGGTGCACATCCATATTTGATAAAGGAGGGTCTTTGAGAAGAAGGATGAGGAGGGCGGAGGATCTGGGAATGCTAGGGCAGGGTCTAGCCGGGCGGAGACGAGGAGGGGCAGAGGCCTCGGCAGGAGTTGGGATGCGAGATCTTAGGAGGGGCGGTGGGTCCAAGGGCCGGGGGAGTAGCAAACTCTACTCGCCTCTTGACACGGTCTCCCCTATGCGATTCGCTGCAGGTCTGGTTCAAGAACCGCCGCGCCAAATGCCGCCAGCAGCAGCAGAGCGGGAGCGGAACCAAGAGCCGCCCAGCCAAGAAGAAGTCGTCCCCGGTGCGGGAGAGCTCTGGCTCGGAAAGCAGCGGTCAGTTCACACCGCCCGCTGTGTCCAGCTCCGCCTCGTCCTCTAGTTCGGCTTCCAGCGCTTCTGCTAATCCAGCGGCTGCAAGTGCTGCAGGCCTGGGTGGGAACCCGGCGGTGGCAGTGCCGTCGTCGTTGAGTACACCCGCTGCCTCATCGATCTGGAGTCCAGCCTCCATCTCTCCCGGCTCAGCGCCGGCGTCAGTGTCGGTGCCCGAGCCATTGGCCGCGCCTAGCAACGCATCATGTATGCAGCGCTCTGTAGCCGCAGGCGCGGCCTCGGCTGCAGCCTCTTACCCCATGTCCTACGGCCAGGGTAGCAGCTACGGCCAGGGCTACCCCACGCCCTCTTCTTCCTACTTTGGCGGCGTGGACTGCAGCTCATACCTAGCGCCCATGCACTCGCACCACCACCCGCACCAGCTGAGCCCTATGGCACCCTCCTCCATGGCGGGCCACCATCACCACCACCCGCACGCGCACCACCCGTTGACCCAGTCCTCAGGCCACCACCACCACCACCATCACCACCACCATCAGGGCTATGGCAGCTCCGGGCTTGCTTTCAACTCTGCCGACTGCTTGGATTACAAAGAACCTGGCGCCGCTGCGGCTTCCTCTGCTTGGAAGCTCAACTTCAACTCGCCCGACTGTCTGGACTATAAGGACCAAGCCTCATGGAGGTTCCAGGTATTGTGAACCCAAGCGTGTGAGAGGAAGAGAAACGCAACTACCTGCGCCCTCCGTGGTCCCCGTCCTGTTGCTGCTGCTGATGCACCGCCCGCCTTTGCCTCGGCTTCTCTGGACCTATTTTCATGCCCCTTAAAGATGCCCATTGTCTGCACTGCCGCCCTTATCTTTGTGCCACTTGCTTGGGGGCGGGGGGTGCGTGTGCAAACCTGCCCACCCCCTGGATGAGGGAACTGGTGCTTCGGCTTGGCCCACAAGTTCTATTACGGGAGAGTTGTGTGCTCTCCTCCTCAACCCCTCACGAATTCCTAAGTAATCCTCTTCCAGTCTTCCTGGACAGTTACGCACTTGCAGCCTTCGGAGGCTCTTCGCTCTGACTCGCCGTTTGAGCCCTACACTTTTATTTATTCTTTCTGGACATTGGAGTCACTAACTGGCATGTGTCTGCCCACTGGAGTGCACCCACACTCTACTTCCAAGCAACCACTAAGTGCAGACTGCCGCCCCTTCATCTGCCCCCGGCCCCACTCCCCGCCTGCAGACCAGAGCTTCCCCTAGTCTCCTCCTCCCCAGCCGGATGCGCTGGGGCAGGGCCGGAGAGGGAGGAGCGCTTCTCTAGCCTCTCACGCTCAGCCCCGCCCTGCGTAGAACTGGCTCAAGCTTCCGCCTCGGCGGGAATGCTGTACATAGTCGGGTCCGTTCCAGGGACCTCTTACACTTTTTAGTTGCTGTTGGTTGAACTGAGCATATCTCGTCTTAGCGCCCAGGAAATAGAACCTAAGGTATATACAGCATATATATATATACACACACATATATATAAAAAAAGCAAAAATATTTTCCCTCGGTCCCCCGGCCTTTCTTCCTCAAACGATGGCTCTTTTTCAGTTGTTGCAAAGCTCTCCTGCCCCCTCATACCCTTTTCCTCTGTGTATTTATTAAAGAGAACCGTTTGGTTCCAGGAAGCTGGGCGCAGAGGATTGGAGGGTCCGGGAGGGCCGAGGAAACAGCCAAGCCAGGGTACAGGGAAGGGAGCTAGGCTGGGCTGGGGCGCAGGACTGAGTCCTTCACTAGGTCTAAGCACAGGGTCGCAGTTCCGTTTTAGAGACCAAAAACAAAAAGAAAGAAAAATAAAAATACAGTATTATAGAAAAACAAACCCAAGCCCCAAACCTCAGTTCCCACTCCTCTGTCAGCTTCTCTCTTTAAGCAGCAACCCTGTTTTGTCTAGTGAATTCTTAGTGCACCTTCATTCTAAATCTGCGGAGAGCCCCGCGCCTGTGTATCAATTTTGGCTTTGGCCGTTTCGTCCAGTAGGTGGGAAGGTAATTTGTAAATTTGATTTGTCCGATGTGAAGATCACAAATTACTTGTTGAAATGTAAGGCAGCCCCCCTCCTACCCCTTTATCCACATTATTTCCCGAAAATAAATGCAAATTAATGAACGGCTTGTCAGTGTGGCTCTTATGATTACAGCCCCAGGTCCCAGTCTGGAGTGGGGTGGCGGTGGGGGGCTAAAAGGAGGGAAACTCCTGTGTTAATAACTCACTTGTTAATAATGACCTGTGTGAACCTGGAGGCCAAAGGATAGGATGGGAGGACGTGGCACGAAAAGTCCCCAGAAACGCTCTTTTAGGGAGTGTCCTCTCCACCCGGTCAGCCTGGCCTCTTCCCCCAGGCGTTTTGACCTCGCATCTCCTCTCGCCATCCTGGACAGAGACAGGTGTCAGTACTCAATTCCCGGAGCAATTCCTTTCTATTCAGAGAAAGGAGGCTGGCACTGATTTCTTCACCCTAATTACTTGCACCAGAAAGAAGAGGGGGAGGGGAAGAGGGTCGGGAGGCGGGAAAGGATAGCTCTATAATGCTCTCAGAGCTGAGCCAAAAAGGAAACAAAACGACAAAAAACCGATCCGTGTCCTGCATGTTGGCAGCAGACAACCTTCCTTTCTGCTGGGCTGTCCCGGGTGGCTTCACGGCGGCTGGGGGATCCGAGTCATTCCTTCCATGTGCTCAGATGTCCCTCTAAAGCTTCATCCCCCTGCCAGAAGTAGCCAAAGTATCTTTGTTGGTATTGTGAAATTTCTTTAAAACGCAAACAAAATCTAGAAAAGTCGACAAGGACTTTTCACTTTGGCAGAAGAGGAAGACTCCTGGCTTGCATCAGCGAGTCGTAAAGGAAGGTCCCACCTTCCCCTGAGGGAAGACAGAGATGGGATGGGATGATCCCCCAGAAAACCCAGAGCCTGTAGCTGTCCAGACTCTGGCCTGAAACCTCCGGGGTGTGAGGCCGAGAAACTACTTAACTTGTCCACGGGCGGGAAAGAATTAAGGAAACAACGAAAAGTTTCCTGCAAAGTGACCAATTCACCCTATTCTTTTTATTCCGTGTGAGACCTGAGAACACAACGTGAGGCCGGGTTTGGAGAACGACCCCCTACCCCAGGGTCCCACACCGAGCGGGGACTCGGGGCTGCGAGCCCCGGCTGTAGAAAAGCCGCCTCGGTCGCGTCCTCTCTCCGGACTCCGTAGGAATGGCCCGGGAGCCGCGTGCCTTCCCGCTCCGACAAATCCATCACCCCGACTCCGCTAAGGCCCGCTGGAGGGCGCAGGCACGGCCCCGTCGAGCCCGGCCCCGCGGCACCGCCCCAGAGGGAGACCCCGAGCACGGGGCCCGGCCGCGTCCGCGCGGGCTCCTGCTTCAGTGCGGGGGCAGGCCGAGCTGCGCGTGGCGCGTGGCCCTCGGGTCCGCGGCCAGCACGTGCCGCGGAGGACGGGCCTGCGGCCGGAGCAACGAGGCCTCCAGCTCGCGCCGCACACGCCTGGGCACCCTGGCTCTCCCGCCCCGGGCTCCGCGGCTCACGCCGCAGCCGCCGGCGCTGCTCGAGGCCCAGGTGCTAGGCTGCCCCCACCCGAGGCTCCGTGCGGCGGGTTCGGTGGGGCCCAGCGGTACTGCCGGCTGCTCGGTGGAATGAAACCAGAAGACCCGGCTTTGCAACAGCTTGGACAACTGAGTGGTCTCCGGACTAAGGTACCCAAACCATGGGCCTCAGTTTTGTCGCATTTGTTATTTGGACCCACAGGGCCTGGGGCTGTCTAGAACTTGTCCAG
Source organism: Pteropus medius (assembly GCF_902729225.1). Lineage (NCBI taxonomy): Eukaryota > Metazoa > Chordata > Mammalia > Chiroptera > Pteropodidae > Pteropus > Pteropus medius. The sequence continues at coordinate 23,916,692 of NW_024349800.1, read as the reverse complement.
AACTTCACACTTGGGGCCTAGGCCACGGGCGGGTAGGTCAGACGCGTCCCCGTGGCCCGGCCCCTCGGCGGCGTCTAGAAGCTTCCGCGCCTGCGTACTTAGGCAGACGGGGACCCGCGGCCCGGCGCACTGAGGCCTGGCGGTAGTTCCCGCCCGGGGGACTGAGCTTCGAGGAGAGGCACGTGCTTCTCCAGGGGCCTCCCAGCCTGTTCTGAGGCCGCGCAGCGCTGGGGCACCTCGGGCCGCCAGGACGCGGGGACTGGGGGGAGAGGGGTAGGTGCGTGGCTGCGGCAGGGGCGGCCGGAGGTCGCTAGGCCCCGCAAGGTGAGAGCGGCCACGCTGGCCGAGAGTCCCCGGGCGGCGGCGGGGGCGGGGGCGGGGGCGGCGGCGGCAGCGCGTTAGGTCCCTCTCAGTCCTATTAACCAGTAGGTTTTGTGAGAACCGTCCTCAGCTCCCCCTTCTCCCAGTTGTGTTTTGGTGTTCGTGACACAATTGAAGCAATTAGAATTGAAGCAATTCAAGCAGATTTAGCAACTTTAGAACATTTAGCAGCATTAAGGCGTCAACAGTTTTTTCTTTGAGTGCTCAACGAAATCTTCATGTTTTCTACTCATGGCTTGTATTCTCTGCTCATACTCTAGGAGCAAAAAAGTCTACCCATAGGTGAACATGTGTGAAGTGCCATTGGGGTAAAGGATAGGTCACGTTTGTGATTTTTATAAAGAATTTTAAAAACTATCTGGAGAGCACTGCATTAATTTGCTGAAGCTCTGAAAAGAGTCAGTGAAATAACTTCATTTGTTGTAGAACTTTTCAGTACTCTTTTTAGTAGCTACTGAGGGTATATGGAGACGTTTCTCTAAATTGTGAACGAAAGGGATTTTTTTTTATTTTGAAAAAAAAAAAAAAATCCTTACACCTGAGAGGAAAAACAGGTTAAAAGACTGAATGTCAGCAAATTTATGTCTGTTACATTACAAAGACCGAAAAACTGAGCAGTTTCATTTCTGCTGTCAACAGAAAATACAAGTTTTTCATGTATTTTGTTCAAAATAGCAACTTCACAGAAAAAAAAGGTAATTTTTTTTTATTCTATCGTGAAAATAAATGATAAATTCACTACTCTGACATTACTAATTAATGTTATTTATGTCATTAAATACTGACAGGCACTAAAGATTTCTTTAGAGATACAAACAAAATATATCTGATATATTAAATGTAGTTAATATATACATAATTGGTAAAGAAAATCTGTATCATTACTATTTAAAACCAAAAAAATCACTTGGCTTCTGTTGCAGAATTAATTTAAGAACAGCAACAAGATATTTTTCTAAAATTTTTTAATTGAAACCAAACAAGTTCTTAATAAGTTATTCTATATTTTCCACATATTTTAATATCTGAAATGAGAATGAAAAAAGCTTTACGTTTAACCAAGGAATATTTATATTCAACAATACCATACTTAAAAACCACCAACTAGAAAATGAATACTAAATAATAACAATGTATTGCTTATTTGACAAGAAAACTCCATTATCTTTAAGAAAGAATCTGTATAATTACATGTGTGGATGTCTGGAATATGCTTTTTTGAAAAGCTTTTTTGGGGCTCTGTTTAGTAGATGGTTCCTGAAAAAGCAGTTATTCCTCTTAATCATCCTATTGATATTTACTGATATCAGAAAAAAAGAATTTAATTTTTTTGTGAGGCAAGAACATTTCTTTTGGCCTAATGATTTTTTAACTATGCTTTTAAAATGAGTTGGATTTTAAAACACATTAAGTGCAATCTTTCAAAAGTTTTAAAAATTAAATGTTTCCCAGAAAGCTTTCACTGATTTAGGTGAAATGACAGTTACATAATATAGCCAAAGTTGAAACTGCTTTTAAATATATCCAGTTTATTCTTAAGAAAAAATAAATCAAGGAAGTACATTGCATGCTCACAACTAAAATGCATATCCCTCCAATTATGAAATTATACATTGATGTTTCTAGGACTATTATTTCAAAGGTAAGGGTGATTAAACATATTTTGGAGTTCTTTCTAATCAAACAGGACTTAGGCTTGATTTAATCAATGACGGTTTGTAAAAATTTAAAAATTTAAAATTTATTGTTTCTAAAAATTTTACCCCTTTTGTTCCCTTTGGATAATTTACCTGATGACTAATATAATCAAAGACACAAAGTTCCATTCCATTCCAAAGGTCATAAATATTTTGTTTTTCAAAGGTTATTCTTTATCAAACAGCTTATGAAAACTATTTTAGAAAATTTTAGAAATTCTTTGAAAGTGGATTATAAGATTAGGATTTCAGGAACTGGAGTCACATATTTTTAAGAGTTGGAGTATAAATAAATCATAACTTTTTGATATTTGGGGTAAAAATAATTAAAATGTTGGAATAAATGGTCTCTGATTTAACAACTTGGTGTCTAAAGAGCTCATGAAATATTTTTAGGACACAAATTTTCTCATGTATGTTTAAAGCTCTAAATACTTATACCATCATCTGTCATAGATAATTAAATTCAGGAATCATTTTCTTTTTAAAGTTTATTTAAAATATTGTGAAATGCATACAGAAGAAAGTATAAAACAGATATGTACACTTCAAAGAGAAACGAAAGTAAGAACAATAAGTTCTTAAATACCTGGAAAAGTAGATTTGGAGTTGGTTACAATTTCAATGTTTAAATTTGATTTTGCATACATTATGTCTATTTATTTTTTAGAGATTTTGTTAAATCCTATATAGTAGTGACTGTTAATATAGGGACACCTTTTTAAGGCATAAAAATAATTAAAATCATAGGATATAAAAGTTCCATAGGCCTCTGAAAATCATAGAGTTTCTTTTTTGATGGAAGGATTGTGCTTTACATTTATATTTTTAATGAAGGAGCGCCAAAATAATTTTTCTTCTTGTTTCTCAGGCATGGATATTTGACCTCATCCAAAGATAGAGGTTCAACTCTTGATTTTATTACTGGTGACTCTCAAATTCATATTTCTAGCTCAGACCTCTCTGTTGGACTTCCTACGCTTGTACATCCACTGAAAAGAGACCATTGGATTTGATTTCTTAGGAAGGTAATGAAAGATGTCTAGGATTTGCTTCAGAATAATAGAGGAAGAGAGAGAATGGGTGATGAAACAGGATTAGCCATGAGTTGATAATTGTAGAAGCAGAGTGAGAATACATATGATTTCATTATACTATAGTTTTGTATATTTAATTTTTTGCAATGAGTGAATTAAAATTTTAGTTTGTAGAAAGTGTTTGCACTGTGTTGAAGAAATTGAGCTTTCCATGCTTTGGAGCTCATACTGTATTCACACATATGGTTTTCTTTTATCTGCTCTCAAGTCTTGTGAAGTTGGTTGGTGTGAGGCTCAGAGTGGTTTGGTTATTTACTCAAGGTTACCCAGTTGATAGGTGGCAGAACTTGGTACTCAGTCTTCAAATTCAATTTTCTTTTGGCTTTAAGAGCTACCTAAAAATTTCAGCATATTAAACATCAATTTAAAAAAAAACCATCATATCGCTTGTGAATTAGATTACCAGAATTGACATCAACAAAACATAGTTGATCTAAATTCAAGTTGTAAAATTTGAGTTTTAGTAACTGAAAATTATTTCCTGGAACAGTGCTACCTTTATGTTTCTGAGCATTACTTTCATCTCATTTCTATGAGTGTTCAGAAAGATATTAATACAGTATTAAATGAGAGGACAAGTCTGATATCAGGTCTTTCCATCTCTTTTAACTTTTTACTAATTTTAATTACCAGTTTTTAATTTATAAGTAATTTTAAAATTACTTACCGGTTGGTTCATGTTTATGAGTGGTGTTTTCTGTTCTTGGCTGAGCCATTTTCGTTCCTTAGAATATTTCTGTGCTACATTATAGAAGTTCTAATCCAGCAAAAATTGTGTAAGCCAGATATGGAATTGAGATTAGATTAATAGTTCTGTATATGATGCTTAATTTATTTGTAAAGAGATACTTTAAATCTTATTTTCTAATTATGCTAATTAGGGAAGTTCTCCCTTTGAGTTTTGAACTTTGTAGCTTAATTTTTTAATGTCACTGATAAAAAAAACCCTTGTATTTTTAGGGTATATTTTATTTTTCGGAGATAAGTTTGGAAATTTTTAAAAATGAGTTAACAATTTGGATAATAGAGATCACATCACTGTATAGATATAGGATTTCTTTATTGAAAAGCAAAAAGCAGAACTCTTGTTTAAATTGTATATTTCTTCAGTTTTTAAAAACATTAAAAATTATTGGTGTGACATTGAATAATAAAATCAAAAAGTGTCTTGTGTACAATTCAACAGTATGTTGTATATATATTGCATCATGTTCTCCTCCCAAAGTTAGATTTTCTTCTATCATTAAATATTTGACCCTCTTTACCCCTAATACCTCTCCTCACATCACCCTTTTCTCCGGTAACCACTAATCTGCTAACTGTCTCTGTTTGTTTGTCATGTTTATTGCTTTCAGTTTTATATCTCACATATGAGCAAAATCGTATAGTTTTCAACTTTTTCTGTGTTATTTCACTTAGTATGATTATCTCAGGATCCATCCATGTTGTCATAAATGGCAGTATTTCATATTTTCTTATGGCTGAGTAATATTCCATTATATATGTACCACAGCTTCTTTAGCCATTCATCTATCTTAGGACACTTCGGTTGCTTCCATGTCCTGGCCACCTTGAAAAATGCTGCTGTGAACATTGGGGTCCATATATCTTTGCAGATGAATGTTTTCAGGTTTCTTGGGTAAATACCCAGAAGTGATTGCTGGGTCATATGGTAATTCAATTCTTAGTTTTTTGAGGAAGCTCTATTCTGTTTTCCATAGCGGTTGTATCAGTTTGCATTCCCACCAGCAGTATATTGACCTCAGAGTTTTTAAAAACTCTTGATCTCATGCTTCCATTCCTGCTACTGACTTTTTCAGTCTTCCTCTTACCTGATATAAAAAATAAAGATTGTCACTTCATGTTTATTAATATTTGGAGAAAAAAAATCTAGCATCTATTTTCACCCTGTATTTTCTCAGTAGAGGCAGAAACTTTATCATATACTAAGATCAGCACCTGATGATTCCTGAATGCTTTATTCGTGCATTCCTCCTTCCCCCCAAGATTGTATTCTAGTCTTTAAAATAGCTAAATCTTTTATCCCAAGAGAGAGATTAAAAATTAGTGGGGGTCCTAGTGTTGAGAGGAGCTTAAGAAATAAGACTAAGGTTTCCTGTTTAGTTGTTCCTCGAATAATGTCATTTTACTCAATGTCATTTTGTTATAATGTTGATGAGATATTAACTCTTGTTATATCAATTAGCCTGTGGTAAAACTGGTTTCCTCGTACATTGTTTCACTTAAAGTCACAGAACCTATCAAACACCATAAGTGAGGACTTATTGCACTCTCAGATCTTGGCACAGTGCCAGACACAAGCTAGGTCTCAACAGTGTTTGCTGAGTGAATGAAATCCAGTCATCAGCCTTGAAACAGATTTAAATGTAATTCATCTCAAATATGGACTTCTCTTTTTTTTCTTTGTGGTATTCAAATTTAGTTTTGAATGGATTCAATAGCATGTTTTCTTAATCTCTTTTAATCATCCTTAGTAACCTTTTTGGTTACTTCTCACTGTATAGCTCTTGTTAAATGTAAAACATTTTCAAAATTTAGTTCATCAAAATTTTAAGTTATAAAATATTTTTGTAAGTCCATAAAACTTATATGTATGTTTTATCAAATGGTTATTAACACCATGTAGTCACAATGGTTGAGGTCAAGGAATATGACATTATTGGGACCGCAGAATTCCCTGAGTTATCCCTTGCCTGTTACAATCACTTCTGTCTGCAGAGGTAACCTCCTGTCATTTATGGTAATTGTTTTCTTGCATTTCTCTTTTAACTTAACCACCTGTATATTTTTTAAAAACATGGATTTTATCTGAATAGAATTACATTGCATTTTTAATAACTTGCTTTTTTCATTTAACATTATGTTTATAGGACTCATTCACGTTATCGTATATATCTGTATATCATTTTCATTGCTGTATAGTATTACATTGTGTGGATATACCACTGTTTATTGATTTATTGTTGTTTGGCATTTGGTATGTTTTCAGTTTGGGGCAATTATAATGGTGCTCCTCTGAACGTTCTTTTATGTGTGTAGAAATACTCTAAGATGCGAATCTTTAGAGTATTTCTGAGCCACAGGGAATGCATATTTTCAACTTGACTAGATACTGGCACAGTTTTCCAAACTATGTTAATTTATGTTCCCAAATAGTATATGAGAATTTCAGTTGCTACCTATCTTTGCCAAAGCTCAGTATCATTAGACCTTTAAAATTTTGTCAATATAAAATTGTTCAGTAGTAATATCTCATTATGGCTTTAATTTGTGTTTTCTTGATTACTGGTGAATTTGAGCCCTTATTCTTTATTTGGATGTGCCTATTGTCCTCTTTTTCTAGTTGATTATCTACGTTTTCTATTTGATTTGTAAGAGCTCTTTATATATTCTGTATACTGGTTCTTTGTCAGTTATATATGTTGCAGACATTTTTCCCAATTTGTGGATTATCCTTTCATTCTTTTCTTAGTGTATTAAGTAGCTGCATTTGTTAATCTTTTCCTATATGACTGGTACTTTTTGTGCGTCTCGTTGAGGAAATCCTTTCTTACCTCATGATCATGAAAATATTTCCCTATATTTTCTTTCAAAGATTTTTTGAAAAGTTTTGCCTTCAGTATTTATCACCTGACTTTTTTGTAGTGTGCAATATTTGGCAATGGTTCCTCTTCTTCCTTCTTGAAACTTTATCTGTTCACGTGACTGCAAATGTCATCTTTATGTTGCTAATTCCAAAAATCTGTATTTTTGGTATTGACTATACTCCTTACCTGAGATCCTTATTTCCAACGGACAGCCTCCTGGATCTCTCCACTTGAATGTCTTACAAATATCTGCAAATATCTCAGTGTAAGCTCTTTTTAAAAAAATTTTATTGTTTTCTGTTTAGGTAAATCATCATATAAACCAAATACATGGTGAAATCTTTTACTCTTTTCCATACCTTCTCCAACCAAATTGCCATCATGTCCAACTGATACTACTTCTGAAGTGCATGTCAAACCCATTCATTCCCTTCTCTCCAGTTCCACAATTACTGCTCAGAGTTGCACCTAGTCTGGTACAATAGCCTTCTAATTGCTTTTCCTGCCTGCCTTCTATCCCGCTTCTCTAATCAGTCATTCACATTGCCACAAAGTTTTCTTTCTGAGACACAAATCACATTTCTTTCTTGCTTTTATGGCTTTTCATTGCCTGCATTATAACAAAAAGTTCAAATTCCTTCACATGACTTCTACCATTACTCTATAGGAATCTCATGTTTTAGCCATACCAGGCTACTTTTTGTTTCCCAAAGAAGCTGTGAACTTTTATTATGCCTTTTTTTTCATGTTGTTCCCTCTGCTTGGAATAGTCTTCCTTCCACTTCTTCCTACTGGGAAAAAATCTTATTCCTTCTGCCACCAGTCCTAGAAAGAATTAATCCTTCCTGTCTCTGGGCTTCCCATAGCACTTTGTCCATACCTTTATTGCAGTACTTACCATATTTATTACTTTATGTATCTGTCTCCTCTAGTAGGCTATGAGGTTTTTGAAGGTGGAGAATATGTTAATCTTTTTATTCTTAGAATCTAGCAGTGCCTGGTACAAAATAGTACTAAATAAATACTTGAATTAAAGAATCGTGCTAACCTTCAAAAAGAAATGTGTTCATAGACTTAAAAGTTGTGAGGCGGGAAAAATGTTGATGAAAGAATACAATAGGCTGTTTTATGTGAGTGGGTTATAGCTGAAAAGATTAGAATGTGCTACTCTGGCTCATTGCTAACTGCAAGGACAAAAATAATCTTGAACAAATAAAATTGATGGAATTCTGATTTTTAAGAGTGACTTAAGTTTCAAACAGGTTTTCAAATACAAAGTTAAAATTAGTTTAAAAAAGCAAGAAATTCATAATACTGCTGAAGAAATTTGTCTTTTTCAGAGAACACTTTAATGAGCAGTTTAACCTATTACAAGTTTTATAATACCTTGAATATATCTCTGTTTTGACAATGCTTGGTAAATCAGGTCCCTCTTAGGTTTAATCAGAACAGTGAAGGTTAACAGTTCTTGCATGTGCTAATTCTGCAGACTCCTAAGAAAAATAAAATCTCTGATAACTGGAGTACAAATATTTACTTAAGGTTCACATAACACACATAACACAACTGAATTGTGCCCAGATTTTTACAGTTCATGTGGAGGAAGCAGTGTTAGTGTTCAGTAACATTATTATCTTTTTCTCCTTTCATGTTAACTGATTTTTTGTATGCACAAGAGTATGCTAAATACAAAATGTTCTTAGTAGAGAAATTTTAAGAGCAAATTGATTTTCCATTAAAATATACATTATATCTGGATTTCTGCTTAGAATAAATCTTTAAAGAAGCTTGAAAAGTTTGTCTGCAGATAATTTATCTTCTGATAATGAATTTATAGATTTTGAAATAAATCAGCCCCTAATCATAAAAGCAACTTTCAGATAAACATCACTAATCGAATATATGTGTTTATTTTTACTCTCTCGAGAATGTACTAAAATGAAAGTCAAGGAATAAAGAAGGGCATAAACTCCATAAAGACAAGGAGAACATGAAAGATGTCAGCAGAATTTGGAAGCCAGGATTTCAGTAGACGATTGGTAACTAACTTGGTAAAGAAAGCTAAACCATCTGTGCAGTTGCCTTCCACCCGCCATATCTGGCTAGCAGTGATAGCAGATCAACCAAAGGCTATGCAGATACTGATGGTTTCTAGGCAAGTGGCCGGCATGAACTCAGTAGGGAACCAAAACTCTGTCTAGGATGATCTAATTCCAATACATATATCTAAATTCTTTGTGCCTGTGAATAACTGACCATTCATAAGTAAATTATGCTATATAAGTATATATTATGAATGATTACAGGAATAGGATGATGGTATCTAAAGTAGAGCCTCAGTGGCTCTGTTAATTCAACAAGGTATCATAATTTGAGATGTTATGCAATCATAATATCTGGAGCTACGCTGTTCAGTACGGTAGCCACTAGCCACATATAGCTTTTGAGCTCCTGAAATATGGCTAGTCTGAATGGAGATACAATGTAAGTAAACAATTCACCCTGGGTTTCAATGACTTAGTATAAAAAATGTTAAATACCTCATTAACGATTTTGTATATTTATTGCTTATTGAAATATTTGGTATATATCGTGTTAAACCGAATATATTATTAAAAATATTTCACCTGTTTCTTTTTTACTTTTCTAATGTGAAGTCTAGACAGTTTTAAATTACATATGTGGCTCTTATTTTTCTTTTATACAACTCTGAATAGAGGTGTCGATCCTCAGGTGTGGCTGGTGTGGTTTCCTGGTCTGTCTCTTACAGAAGCTGTTTAAAAATAAGGTAGTCATCTGATTTACTTCACTTAGCATAATACCCTCCAGGTTCATCTATATTTTTGCAGATGTCAAGATTTCCTTCTTTTTTATTGCTGAGTAATATTCCATCACACATGCACCCATACCATGTCTTCTTTATCCATCCATTAATGGACACCTGGGTTGTTTCCATATCTTGGCTATTGTAAATAATGCTACAATGAACATAGGGGTGCATATGTCTTTTCAAATTAGTGTTTTGAATATCCAGAAGTAATATTGCTGGTTTAAATGGTAGTTTTTTTTGAAGAATCTTCATGCTGTTTTCCATAAACTAAAAAAAGCAAAACGAATAAACAAAACAAAAACAGACACATAGAAAAAGATTAAACTGATGATTGCCAGAGAGGAGGAGGGATGGGAGGATAGGTGAAAAAGGCTAAGGGAAATATAGTCAATAATAGTGTGATATCTTTGCATGGTGACTGTTGATTACTAAGTGTAGTGATCTTATCATAAAGTATACAAGTTTTGGATCAATATCATATACCAACTATACTTAAAAAAGGTACTTTAGTATGTCACTTATACCCCAATAATAAACAAACAAATTTAATGAAAGATACTCTAAATGGGTCCTCCTCCATACTATGCAGCACCTCTCAGTAGCACCTAAAGTACTGCTATATATATATATATATATAGCAGTACCTAAAGTATATATATACTAAAGTACTGCTATATATATATATGTACATATATATATATACACATACACACACACATCTTTGACAAACCACAAAAATAATGAAATAATGTTGTGTGTCTGTTTATTGAATAAAAGGGCATAGTCTAAATCAGTAAACATCTTGTTAAATTTGTAATTTTTTTGTTATCCATCCATCATTATACCTCTTCAGCACTTCTCCCCTGAATCCATATAACTTTCTGTACCTGATTACTGAATGCTATAAGAGAAAACCAGACAGTGGCGCCAACTAAGAATACCAGAGTTGATTACCAACCTGGCCTCGAGTTCTCAGTTTTCTAGCAATATTTCTGGTTTTCTAATTATCTCTTTAACCTAGTCTTGATAGTGGCCATTTAAAGCCTCTTTCACTCTTCTCAAACCTATCTGTGTTATCAGATAACTTTACTTCTTATTTCACTGATAAAATACTGTAGAAGGTGTCAGAGAAGAATGCCCTTGACTTTCAATGACATATGCTATCTATCTAAATACTATAATATACATATAAAATATATGTAAATATATGTGTGTGTGTGTGTGTGTGTGTGTGTATTTTTTTTTCCCTAACCTGTACTTATAGCCATTCTTTTACTCCTGTGCAGTGCTAGGCATATTTTCTGTTTGAGGATAAATCTTTTTCTGTGTTCTGCATCTTATTCTCTTCTGCTACCCCAGTAGCCTCTTCAGTATCTTTCTCCGCCTTATTGGTGTCATCTCAGCAGTACTTAAACATGCTCTAACCTCTGCCATCTTAATCCTCTTTTGACTTCTTGTCCTCCTACACCTACCACTAGGTTGTCCTCTGTTTAATAGTTGAGCTTCTTGAAAAATTATCTGTTCGTTGTTTCTATATTCTCACCTTCTATTCACTTTTTAATTCATTGCAGTGAAGCTTCCACCCATGAGACTGCTTTTGCCAGTCACTAGTAACTTACATGTTTGTGATCCAAGGGGATAATTTTCAGCCCTAATTGTAGTTAATCTCTCTATGGCATTTGAAATACTAGTAGTCATTTTTTATGAAATACTTTTTTCCCTTGTTTTTTTTTTTGAGATACTCTTATGATTTTTATTCTAATATATCTTCTTAGTCTCCTTTGTGACTCCTTCTTTTCTGCTGTATTAAATATTACTGTCCATCAAGATCTCAAACTTGGGCTGTCTTCAGATTTAATATACCCTTCCTTAAACATCTATTCCCATGTTTTTAGTTATTTTAAGTCTGTATCATCATTCTTATTTATAGACCCAATTTCTGTCTGCTGAATATACCACAGTACCTCTAATACCAGATCTGTTCCTCTTTATTCTTTATCTCAGTGAATAACAACTCACCCTACAAGCACAAGAAGGAAACTAGAGTCATTTACATTTTAACCACTTCAGTCCTTCCTCATCTCTCATTGTCAGTTTTCAAGTTCAGTTTATTTCATCACTTAATAGCCCTAAATTCTCTTTATCTGTCTACATCCCAAGTACAAATACACAATGCCATTATCTTTTACAGAATCTATTCTAGTAACCTAACTGGTTGCTCTTTCTCCAGTCTTGTACCTGTGCATAAAACATGTGGAAGCTAATTTCCAAAGACGGCCCCAGTGAACCACATTGCCTAGGATTTGTGCCCTTGTTTAGTCCCCTCACATAATCTGAGTTGACCTTGTTACTCATTTTACATAATGGAGCGTGGTAAAGTGACATTGTGCAGTTGCAAGCCTTAAAAATGCTTTTTTTTAAGCAGGCCCGCCCCCATTGGCTGCTGCCTCTGCATAACAAAATCAAATCCAGAGTCCTGCCAGTGGGAGCCTAGCCTGCAGGTCAGGCCACGTTCGGCGACAGCAGTGGCCTAGGCCCCTATGGCCACTTCCCAGTACTCCCTGCTTGATGCGCTTGGGGCCACCCCCAGATGAGGAATGGCTACCCCACCTAAGATTAGCTGCTTGTCTCCTGCTATCAGCTCTGAGGCAACCTGCATCAAGGAGATTTTCACCAAAGGGAAAGAATATCACTATGGGAAGTCAACATTTGTGAATATCGTTAAAGAAATCTGCAAGGATTGGTAAGTGGTTCCTGAACCTGTCGCCAGATGGTGCAGTGTTCACAAAATTCAAGATGAATTTTAGGAACTGATAACATCTCAGAAAAGTGGTGGGAATGTTCTTTAGATGATGTACAAGAAACCTGAATGATGGTCTTTACCTTTCTAGTCATATGCCTTCCTCAGTCAAACAGGAGCTCAGCTTGCCTCTCAATGACAAGCTCAAAGATGTGGAGAGAACGATCTGTGTGTAGTGACAGGTATATTTTTGCATCTGATTTGCATGAATCTGACCACATGAATGAAACAGAGTGGACAATTTATCAAGACTGGCATGACTGGCCAAAGCCTTTAACTGGATGGAATCATTTATCTTTGAGCCACTCCAGAGAACTGCTTGAGTAGGACATATTTACTGGGAAAAAATGAGGAACAAGGCATTCTTGAATATTTAGAGAAGCTTCACTATAAGCAAGAAAGCCGGCTCCTGCATATAACACAGAAAACCAACTTTGGGTATCTATAAGGAGTGCCTGTCTTAACACTGGATGCTAATAAAGACTTTAAAGACAAACATGACAGTCTGGATGAAAGAGTCAAAGAATTTTTGAGTACTTTATGATCTTGCTGAAAGCCACAAGCAGTGAAATGATTCCAGATACTTCAGCTTTGTATATCTTTATAGCTCCATATTCAAATAAATCTCTTTAGAAAACCCAAGTTTTTAACCATTTTGTTCTGAGAAAAAAAAAGAAGTTTGGTGAATCCTGAAAAAAAGTGCTTAATAACTTCAACTTTTGTACCCAAAGTACCTTAAAATAAGTCCAGCTACCCTGCTAGAGGACTATATGGAAAGAGAGTACATGTAACTACATGGAGAAAGGACATCCCAGCATCCCAGGTGAATCGAGACTTCTAGATGTCCCCATCAAGATGCCTGACCCAGAAAATTTCCAGATGATTTTAGCTCCAGGTGATATCACATGAAACTACAGAACTACCTAACTGAGCTCAATCCACAGAATAACAAGAAAGAACAAAATGGTTGTTTCAAACCACTAAACATTGTGGTGGTTTATATCATAATAGATAAAACCAAAACAAAACCTCTCTTCTGCTTATTACTCCAGTCTCATATCTGGCAGTTCATCTTTGACACTTTAAGCTCCACATTTACTGAGCTGCTTGAAGTTTCCTGAATGAACTATTTTTCTTCTAGAATTTTGCTCCTGCTGTTAGAAACATTTTCTTTTTTAGCTCATACCCTCCTACCAAATTCCTACTGAACTTTCGAGTCTTAAACATTCTGGGTGACTGTTAATTGCTTTGCTTATGTCCTCTCATAGTAGCAAATACTCTTACTGGAAAAATAATGGTTAAGAGTATAGAATTGAGCAGTGTATTTTATATGTTATTCTTTATAAGCATCAGTTTATCAGTAAAAGGATAATAGCAATTATGTATTTGTTGGTAACAGGTAAGAGTACTTATAAAATGTTAGCTATTGATGTTATTAACAGAATATCATAAGTGCCTGGTACATAATATGTGCTATATAAAATGTGAGGGAATGAGGGAAACAAAAGAAAAAATAAACAAATGGGACTACATCAAACTAAAGTTTTTGCACAGCAAAGGAAACCAACAAAGACAACCGACTTTGGGAGAAGATATTTGCTAATGATACATCTGATAAGGGGTAATATCTAAAATTTATAATTATACAACTCAACAGCAAAAAAAAAATCCAATTAAAAAATGGGCAGAAGACCTGAACAGATACTTCTCCAAAGAGGAAATACACATGGCTAACAGACATATGAAAAGATGCTCAAGGTCACTAATCATCAGAGAAATGCAAATTAAAACCACAATAAGATATCACCTGGTTATGGTTATCATCAATAAATCAAAAAACAGCAAGTTTGGTGAAGATGCGGAGAAAAGGTTATCATCAATAAATCAAAAAACAGCAAGTTTGGTGAAGATGCGGAGAAAAGGGAACATTATTGGTGGGATTGCAAATTGGTACAGCCGCTATGGAAAACAGTATGGAGGTTTCTCAAAAAAATAAAAATGGATATACCTTTTGTCTCAGCAATTGCACTTCTGGATATTTATCCAAAGAAAACCAAAACAATAATTTGTAAAGATCTATGCACTCCAATATTCATGGCAGCACAATTTATAATAGCCAAGATATGGAAGCAACCTAAATGCCCATCAACAGATGATTGGATAAAGAAATTATGATTCATATATACAAAGGAATATTACTCAGCGATTAAAAAAATGAAATCCTACCATTTGAAATGACATGGATTGACCTAGAGGTTATTATGCTGAGTGAAATAAGTCAGACAGAGTAAGATAAATACCATATTTCACTTATATGTGGAATCTAAGGAAGAGAAAAAACTAATAAACAGACTCACAAATATAGTGGATAATTTGGTGACAGACAGAGGGGAGGGGGGTTTGGGGTCTGAGAGAATAAGGTGACGGATTAAACAAGTACAAATTAGTAGTTGATAGTTGGGCACGAGAATAGGGAGCACGACACAGGAAATGCAGTTAGCATTAATATGATGGCTAAGTGGAAGGCCAGAGGAGGAGGGAGCAATTGGGAGGATAGTTTTATGAACAATATAGACGTCTAACCAATGAACTGTATACTTTAAATTTATTTTAAAAAATGTGAGTGAATGAATGGATAAATGAATTTAGATCATTTGAATTTTATATTGATCCAATTAAAGTCTAATTTCAAGCATTTTTTCTTATTGTAGTGACATATATATAACATAAATTTGCCAATTTAACTTTTTAAGAGTAGAATTCAGTGGCAATAGTTACATTCATGATGCATAACCATCACCACCGTCGATTTCTAAAATTTTTTCATTAGATAGAAACTCTGTCCCATTAAACAACTTCTTGTTTCCTCCCCACAGAGTCTGGTAACGTCTAATCTACTTTCTGTCTCTATGAATTTGCCTGTTTTTAATATCTCATGTAAGGGGAAACATACAATATTTGTTCTTTTGTGTCTGACTTATTTCACTTAGCATCATATCTTCAAGGTTCATCTATATTGTAGCATGTGCCATATTTTTCTTTTTAAGGATGAACATTTTATTGTATGTATATACCACTTTCTGTCTATCCATTTATCTGTTGATGGACACTTGGGTTGTTTCCTTTTTTGACTTGTGAATAATGCTACTATGAATATGTACAAATATTCGACACCTGCTTTCAATTCTTTCAGTTACATACACTGAAGTAAAATTGCTGGATCATATAGTAATTCTATTTTTAATTTTTTGAGGACCCACCCTACTGTTTTCCATAGTGGCTATACTATTTACATTTCTACTAGCAATGCACAGGTGTTTTAGTTTCTCCACATTCTTGGCTGACACATTTTGGTTTTTTGTTTGTTTTTATAATGGCCATCCTAATGTGTGTAGAGTGGTGTATGATTTGTGGTTTTGAGTCATAGTTCCCTAATGATTAGTGATGTTGATCATATTTTCATGTGCTTATTGGCCATTTGTAAATCTTCTTTGTGGAAATGTATATTCAAGTCTTTTGCCCATGTTAAAATCAGGTTGTTTGATTTTTCATTGTAGAGTTATAGGAGTTCTTTATATATTCTGGTTATTAACGCCTTGTCAGATACATGGTTTGCAAATATTTACTCCTTTTCCATGGGTTATCTTTTCACTCTGTCGATAGTGTCCTTTGGTACACAAAGTTTTAAATTTTGATAGTCTATCTATTTTTATTTTTGTTGCCTTTTTGGTGTCGTATCCAAGAAATCTTTGTGGAGCCAGTGTCATGAAACTTTCTCCTTATTTTTTTCCCTAAGAGTTTTGTAGTTTTAGGTCTTCCATGTAGGTCTCTGGTCCATTTTGAATTAACTTTTGTTTATGGGGCAAGGTAAGTGTCCAGTTTTATCTTTTGCATGTGGATACTCAGTTCAGTTTGTTGAAAAGATTGTCCTTCCCCATTTTATGGTCTTGGTACCCTTGTTGAAAAACATTTGACTATATATGTGAGAATTTATTTCTGGGATCTCTATTCTATTCCATTGGTCTGTATGTCTTTATGCCAATACTACACTTTTTTTTGACACCTGTAGCTTTTAGTAAGTTTTGAAATTATATATGTGAATCCTCTAACTTTGTTCTTTTTCAAGATTGTTTTGGCTATTCTGTGTCTCTTGAAATTTCATATAAACATTAGGATGGATTTTTTCATTTCTATCAAAAATGCCGTTGGGATTTTGCATTGAATCTGTTTATTACTTTGCGCAGTATTATCATCTTAGCAACATTAAGTATTCTAATTCATAAGTATAGGATATCTTTTATTTGTCTTTCTTTTTTTTCAACAATGTTTTATAGTTTTTAGTGTATAAGTCTTGTACCTCCTTGGTTAAGTTTGGGGTTTTTTTAGTATTTTATTAAAAAAAATTTTTCAGTTATGGTAAAATACATTTAACAAAATTAACCATCTTGACCATTTTTAAGTGTACAGTAGTGTTAAGAGCATTAACATTATTACACAGCCAATCTCCACAACTCTTTTCATCTGGAAAAACTGAAACTTTATACATTTTAACAAGAACTTTCCATTTTCCCATTTCCCTGGCTGTGGCAACCACCCTTCTACTTTCTGTGTCTATGAATTTGACTGCTGTAGGTATCTCATATAGGCGGAATCATACAATGATTTTTGTTGTTGTTGTCGTTTTGTGACTGGCTTATTCATTTAGCATAATATCCTCAAGATTCATCTGTGTTATAGCATGTGTCACAATTTTCTTCCTCTTGAAAGCTGAATAATATGTCATTGTATGTATGTAGCATGACATAGTAGTATGATGGACATGTGGATTTCTTCCACCTTTTAGCTATTATGGATAATGCTGCTTTGAACATGAGTATACAAATTTATTAGTTTACTAGGGCTGCTACAAAAAATACTATAGACTGGGTGCTTAAACAGCAATGATTTGTTTTCTCATAGTTCTAGAGGCTAGAAGTCCAAGAGCAAGGTATCATCTGGGTTGATTTTTCCTGAGTTCTCCCTCCCTGGTTTGCAGTTGGCTACATTCTCTGTGTCCTCATATGGTCTTTTCTCTGTGTGTGCACATTCCTGGTGTCTCTTCCTCTTCTTAAAAGGATACCTGTCATACTGGATTAGGGCCCACCATATCACCTCATTTAACCTTAATTACCTCTTTAAATGCTTTATCTCCAAATAATAGTCACATTCTGAGGTGGACTGGGAGTTTGGACTTCAACATATAACTTTTGGGGGGACACAAATCAGTTCATAACAATAAATTTTGATATCCTGCCTTCAGTTCTTTCAGGTACATTGCACAGAAGTAGAATTGCTGGATCATATGGTAATTCTATTTTTAATTTTTTGAAGAACCATCATACTGTTTTTCATAGTGGCTACACTGTTTTTACATTCCCACTAACAGTTCACAAAGGTTCCAATTTCTCTACAATTTGTTATTTGTCATGTGCATGTGCGTGTGTGTGTGTGTGTGTGTGTGTGTGTGTTTATGGTAGCCATCCTAATGAGTATAAGTGTAGTTTATTCTTTCAGTACTCTTGTGAATAAAATTGTTTTCTTAATTTCTTTTTGAGATTGTTCATTGCTAGTATATAGAAATACAACTGATTTTGCCTCTTGACTTTGTATCTTCCATCTTTGCAGAATTTACTTCTTTAGGATTTTCTGTGTAAAGGATCATGTCATCTGTGACTAGAGATAGTTTTATTTCTTCCTGTCCAATACAGACACCTTTTATTTTTCTTACCTAATTGCTCTGGCTGGAGCTTTTAGTACTGTGTTGAATAGAAGTGGCAAAAGTGGGCATCCTTGTCTTGTTCTTGATTTTAGAGGAAACCAAGTCTATTTTTTTCTATAAGGTAAAATCTTCCACATATGGAGAGTGGTCTTACATATTTGGGATACATTTCTCATTAGCTTGGTTTGAAGAAACACAAGAGTTTAAGAACAAGAGGAAAGAAGTATGTGAAAGAGTTGAGACGAAGCTAATAGGTAGATATGGGAGAACATCACTAGGCCAAGTTGTAGAAACACAGGTGGGGTCAAGGACATTCAAGAATCACCCCACCACCAGGAGGCAGTCCTTAGCTCTCTCAGGGCTAGATCTTGGCCAAATAAGCAGGACTCTACAAGTTACTAGAAAATATGGATGTTTATAGACTATGACAGGTATTTTTATAAATTAAGAATAAACAGTGAAAAATAAGCAGCGTAGTTTATAACAGTTACCTTTGCGCTTGGCTTTATTGACATAGGAGTCAATGTAATTTATATCTACACTTTATGAGTGCAAGAGGGTACTGTGATTGATCCCAAAAAGCAGGTGTGAACTGACTAAGCAAACTGAGACATAGGTTATCCTATTTATAGAGCTCTTCACATTCCTAGATTACAACTGTAGTTAGCATTTAATCTTGAATGTTAGTCATGATGGTATATTGATTAATTTCTGTAAAGAACTGACTATTAAAACAATCTGGAGGTAAGTCCCTAAGGTTGAGAAAGTTAATGTAAAGTTTTAGATTACAAATGATCACAGATTATAAAGAATAATTTGTGAAGAATGTAGAGATCTCTGCTGACGTTATCTCTGTGATTGCATATAAATAAACCTATGCTCTAAGCTGGACAGCCCTTTAGGCCTTTTTGTCTCACATTGAGTCAGAGTAATCCTTATGGTGATATAGCTTTTGTGGTGATTGATGATTTTATAGCTCATTTCTGTTTACTATTATTTTTTGAGAGTTTATAATAGCATCTCTGAGTCAATTGACTCACTTATATATGAAATATACATTCTTCATGGAAGGAGGTATATATTACTCATATATAGGGCTATAATCTTTGATTTCAACCTAAAAGTTTAGGGATTTATGTCATAACATTAGTAAACTCAATGACTCTTCGGTCTATAACCTTTCGTAAATTTTAAAAAATACTTAGTTTATATTTTTAGTTTCTATCATCTACTTGGCAGAAATAAAGCTTTCCATACTTTTTTTATTTGTATGTAAAGTAATATATTTTTCGGCTGCTTTGCTGGTTCTTCCTCTGGTCCTCTAACCTGCAGATGTTACCCAAGGCCACGTCTTCCACTTCTAACCTTCTTTATATTCATTATTTCTGTGAGCTCATTCATTCTGAGGATGAGAGGTTTAGCTATTACATCTATGTTGGCTTTTGAAGCTGATCATTTCAATTATTTTTCAAACTGATGATTTCAGTTTCATCAAATCTGAAACTTAACCCACCTTTGTATATCATACTCCCCTTTCCCAACTTTCTGAGATCATTTATATCTGTCTTTCTCTCCATAACTCTGTCCTATATATTACTATCAGTCTTCCTCTTTACTACTTCTCTAGGAGGCTGTAGGAGCTTCATTTTGTCTATAACTTCAAATTCAGGCTCTTGTGCCTTGATGGCTTTTCATCATCTAGTTGCACCACTCTCGGTGGTCTTCTCAGGATCTAACTTTATTCATTTCTCTCCCTTGACAGGTTGATCTCCTCTTTCATGGTAAACACACTTTGCTAATGCTATCCAGTTAATTCTGGGATGCACAGCAGAAGGTCTGCCTTGTCCTGAGCCTTTCCTGACCACCCCAGCCTAAGATGATTATCTAATTATGAACATTTCTTTCACAAATGTTTAGAAGGTAACTGACATTAGTTCTTTAATTGTTTTGATTGGTTCTTTGTTTTCTTTACTAGCCAGTAAATTCCATGAAGGCAGACAAACCCTGTCTTATAGTCTTTGTGCTTCAATGTAATCAAGTGCGAGGCACATAGTAAGGTCTGTTGATTAATTAGTATGTCTTAAACATACCATATTTTCCAATATTTACCTAACCACACTGTATTTGTGGTTTAGCTTAATTATATATTTGGTCAATTATAGGTTATTTTAATTCAAATCCTCATCTTTAAGGGACCAAAACTTATAGATTAGCGGTTCTCAATCTCATCAGACTAAACACCCTTCTTTTAAAAATAAATGTTTTGTAACGTCAACTTTATAATCCTGAAATAAAATTTATAGATAATATAACCTGTTTATAAATCTAATTTAAAAGAGTATAATTTTTGAAATCATAATAAGTAATAAAGGAAACTGATTTGTAATAAACTATTACATATTTATATGTAATATGTATTCAGTATATATGCTCAGGTATGACTACACTGCAAGTCCCAAGGAAGTAGTCAGATGCTTGCACTTGTAACAAAAGCACTATGAAACAGACAGCTACATATGCAAACTAATAGAGGTGCATTGTATATATGTTTAAAATAGCATGAATGGTGTCCCTTTTAGTAGTGTGGTTTTCTGAATGGTGAACTGCTCTTTAAAAAGTTCCAAACTTTGCATTTCTGAAAAATTCAGCTCAAAATTCAAATTAGTACCATGCAAGAATATATATATGTAATATAGAGTTAGATTCTAGGCTCATATAATTATAAATAAGTTTTTTTCCTTATATAACTATCAGGAATTTGGAAGTTGTGGGACAATTTTTTGTTCTATGGAACTGTCTTCTGCCTACTTGTTTCTTGCTCATTAAATATCAGTAGCACCATACCCATCCTAATAATTATAACCAAAATGCCCCAACAAATTTCCAGCAATATTTTAAAACTTTCAAATTTCTACAAAACTTTAAAATTTCCTTTTCTTGGGGGATGCTGCCCATTGAAAATAATGTTGAAAATGATCTTGATTTTGGAAAATCTGCCTATTTTCTCCCAGGTTAACTAAGTTAGAAAATGAAATCAGTATTCCTTAAACTTGTTTTGTGATAAGCTGACTTTTGACATGTGAATAGAATATTCATGAGGGAAAAAAAATCTATGGTCAAAGCAAAGCAAAATAGTTTTTTTTCCCCCCTGAACTACATGACTTTTCATAGCCTTTAATGTGTTAATAGGTAGAGTCAATCTACCACAGGAAGATTCATTGTTTCTCCAAACTGTTCTATTGTGGAGTTCTTGCAATATTGATGAATTAGGTCATTTAAAAACGTAGCCCCTTTAGGTATACTAGACTCTGGGTTGCACTTTGAAGATAAAAGCATGAATGTCTGTGATATATTCAATGTAAAGTGGGATGTAGGCAGCCCTGGGTTACTTAGACAGTTTTTAGAGTTGCATATGCCTTGCCACATGTGAGCACTTCTGTGTGACCAGAATATTATGGAACAATTCAATCCCGAATGATAAAATTTAATACACTTAGAAAAAGTTATGAGAAAATTATGAAAAACTGTTACCACACAATTGATTTTGATATCAACCTAAAAGTAGCAGGAAGATGGAGTGGCCAGAATGGTGAAGGAGGTCAATATCAGGTCTCCTGTGTCTCAAATCTGGTGTGGATTGTTAAAAATTTCCTTTTGTTAATGGTTGAAAAATATTCATAGAGATTATATGTAAATTGGGGATGACAGAACCCAAAGTAAAATATATGAATGTATCTGTAAAAAGACACCAACCTGAACATAGAGATAAGTTATTCTTTGGAGAAAGCTGAAGCAAAGTCGAAGAAGATCAGATGGAAAAGTCAAAGCACTAAATGAAATGCACTAAAGAACAGGAAGAACACAAATAGAGTATGTAGAATGTTACTCCTTGCCAGAGTGAAGCCCAAAAATTTATTGCAGATGGTTGCAAAGGAGCGCTACTTGAAGAGAAGTGATTTTGTTTTTTGGTTGACAAATATCATAATTTTATAAATCACATTATTATCAAACATAGTATGCAGAATTACTAATTTCAAACTGCTTAACTGTTAGAAACCTGTGATAATGATACCTAAGTTCTAGAGAAAATAATGAATATGATAGAAGAAATAAGATTTTAGTCTTTATCTCAATATCTGGAACACCTCAACCTTAATAATAAAAGCAGCATGATTGGATAACAAAGTAAACTACATGCATACTTAGGTCCACTCTTCATCTAAAATACCCCCTAGCTCTGTTAGCCAGATCATATACCAGCCCTTTGGTATGTTTAACAGCACATAGTTTCAGAGAGCTAAGAGAGGATAAATAACAAATACTTCAGATGATTCCAGTTTACAATGATTGGTTTCTTTTCTAACTGGACCGAAGATGATGAAAAATCATAAATTAAAAACTACTTTTTCCATGTACTGCTGATAAGAACTTACTTAGCTTGGTACGGGGAGGTGTTTTCACATTGTTAATCTCTGAAGAAAAAGGTAGCTGACTTTATGGAGAACTTTGACACCAATGTAAAGAGTACATTACCATGGTCATATACAAATTTACTGGAAGAAAATGAAAAAGAAGACTATGGCAGTTCAATGCCCTGCACCCAGAAGCATCAGCGTGCTGTATTTATTTGAGAAAAGTAGTATTGTCCTTCCCCTCACTGAATTATTTGGAATGTTTGTCAATAAGAGCAGCTGCAGATAAAATAGTAGATATTTCCAAAAATGATTTTACTTTTTAAAGTATCAGTGTCTGAACTAGAAATCATATTTCCTAATGTAAGTATAGCAATACTGCCTTTTCTAAGTAGAGAAAACCTCTTTGCTATTGTCACACTTGGACCATTAGTGACATATGACCTACAGTACCAATAATAAGAAAAAACTAAAGTTCACCAAGATCAAATGCTGGTAAAGCAGTGTGTGAACACTTCGGACTGTTGGTCTCAGGCTCCATTCTTCTGAGTTCAGGAAAGTCACAGCTTGTCTCTCTTAGGATAGCAAAGTAGGCAACTCTACCAAATATTAATGACACAGGACCTGCAAAGGGGAGTGCGAGGTTCGACTTACGCTAAATGCATTTGTCAGGGAGTACTACCTATTTTGAGGGGAGATGTTCCAGACAGAAAACAAAATGCAAACACATTTAATTAAATGACTCATTGCTTCTCTTATAAAAGTGTTGGGCATCTTTGCTTTCTTAAGGCAAATTGAGTCCAAAAAGAAATAGTGTGATTAACAGGAAAATGTCCAGGTAGTTGAAGTAATCTTCTACAACTCTGACTCTGGTTAGGACCGGCACAGGGGGTAAAGACCTGGCATGATATCCCATCAGGCCAGATAACCCAGAACCCTCTCTCCCACACCAAGTCAGTGATTTTATTACCTTCCCCTGGACAAAAGGGACAAGTAGTCAGAGTGGACAGTTTATGATGACCCAGAGGCACCTAGGAATTTTGGTGAAATAGTCCCTGAAAAGCAGTCTTTGCCCTTCCCTCATGCACCATATTCCTCCACTTAAGGCGAGCCAGTAGGATTCTGTTTCATTTGCCAATTTACAAAGTGAATGGCAGACTATTGATATTTAGTTGCTACATATAAAATTTGAAGAATAAATTTCACAGAAAAAGAGGGAAAGAAGATCAAAGGTATCATTTATCACTTATAAAGGCAAATACAAGAATATTCAGTTGTCATGCAATCTGTGTATTTTCTCCCAGGTTAAGTTACAAAGTAAGGAACAAGAAGCAAATGCTAGTTACTATAAAAATTCTTGCATATTGGTAAAATTCAAGGGCTGGCAACTAAAAGTCAAATGATTTTAGGATGTTTCTTTCAATATTGATATGTAAATAATTCCAAATAAAAGAAGGGAAAAGTTTTAGATTTTTTTCCTTCTCCTATAGAAAAAATTCCAATAAACTTGAGTTTTGGGAGTCTCTTTGTTTTATTATTTTTGTTTACTTTTTGAGAATTTTAATGAAAGACATGTTTATATCAGCCATATTCATACTGTGTCTAGAAAGCCACCTGTCTTGGGAAACTTAATCTCAAAGCTCTCTTCAAAATGAAAGCATCATATTAAAAATACATATATATTTATATAAGTAGTCTTTTTAATGTGTAGCTATCTTTTTTTTTTCTGTTTATAGCATTGGTTTAATCCACATTAATGTAGTTTAAAAGGAAAGGACAAGTTCATTTGTATAGAATATATAAACCTAGCATCACACCATGGGCCCCATGGGATGGGGAGGAGACCACTTTCCCTGGGAAGAGCAGCTCTAATCCTAAAAATGGTTCTCAGTAGAAGGCCAGGCAGCCCAGAACCCAGATATCTTGTTAAAGTGCTACTCCACAAGCAGCTTCAACTATTAACAGTGTAAACAGTAAATCATCCTCACTTAAAGCTAGTGCGACTCTTTAAATTTTTTTTTCCTGCTCTTGGGTGTCCCTAAACGTTTGGGCTTTGAGAATTGACTTCTTAGGATGCAGGGCAACATGGGAAAGAATTCTTAGTGCGGCAAAGTAGTGGATCTTACTTACCCTTATTAAAGTGCTCATTATGATCTCAGCACCGGGATAGATTCTTTTAATTTACTTATTCCTCCTCTAAGTTTATATGTATTTATTCTCCTTTTACAAATTGTATGAATTGAGACTGAGAAGTTAAATAACTTGTCCAAGATCATTCAGCAATTAAGTACTTGTGCTTAGATTTTAATCATGGTCAATCTGATACCAAACCAGTTCATTTTGCCATTTTGCATAATCTAAAAAGCAGTCTTACTGCAAATTATTTCTACTTGTTAAGAAATAATTTTTTTCTAACTGGATAAGTCATCTTGTGGAGGTGACACTACATCCCGTTCCTAAGTAGGGGATTGTTAGTGACTAAGAGGTGAAGAGATCTAAGAATTAACCTGAGTAACAGTCATCATTTGACAGGGAGTTGACTATCAGACAATGAGTGATAATAAGCAACCCTTTGGGTCACTGCTAGACTAACCTCAAAGTCAAAGCAGATCAGAAAAGGGCTAACCATGTACTACTTTTCTCAAAATCTTTCTTTTGGCATTCTTTTTCTCTCAGGATAAAGCCAGTTTTTACAGTGGCTAAGAAAGCTGTACTTGATCCCTATTCCTGCCTCTTTCCCTTATTGTCTCTCTAACCATCCCTTTTGCTGTTTTTCTTCTTCATCATTATGCTCTGTACCATAGCAGTCATGCTGGGATTTTTTAGATATATAAGACATGTCTCTGATCAGGCCCATTGGATTGGCTGTTCTGCATATTCCAGAATGTTTGTTAAATATCCACAGGTTTCATGTTCTTTTCTACTTCAAGTCTTTGCTCAAATGTTATCTTCTCAATGAGGCTGACCCTAATCACCCTACATAAAATTGACACATTCCCTACTTGGATAATCTCTTATCTTGCTGTTTTTTCCCATAGAACTTGCCACTTTCCAAGATACTACATAATTTATTATATTTTTTATCTGTCTACTCCCTCCCCATTAGAATGTAAACTCCATAGGGATTTCTGTCTTTTATTTACTGATGCAACCAACCCCTGTGCTTAGAACAGGGCTAACGGAATAAGTGCTTAATATTTTTTGAGTGAGTGAATGAATGGGCTCTTTCTCATTTCTACAGAGGTTTTATGACGTA
The DNA here is from genome assembly GCF_902729225.1 of Pteropus medius. Taxonomy (NCBI): domain Eukaryota; kingdom Metazoa; phylum Chordata; class Mammalia; order Chiroptera; family Pteropodidae; genus Pteropus; species Pteropus medius. The sequence continues at coordinate 23,890,853 of NW_024349800.1, read as the reverse complement.
TGCAGCAAGTAGTTTGAAGAATCACTCAATGTATTATCATCAGACAGTGGCCCTGGTAAATAGTGGATAGATATCTGAGTAACAGTATAGTCAGTCCATTTTTGATAGTGATTTCAAGATGGTAATTCTTAAATTAACACATATGAGACAATGTTTGACACTTTTTTCTGATTCAGCTTGTATATTTTAGATTTTTGGGTAACTTTTTGAGAAGTTTTGGATAAACTAAAATGGAAAAATATAGTGAACCCTTATGTACCTATTATCTAGCTTCTACAGTTAACATACTAGTGCCTTATTTCGGCACTAATTCTTGCTCTCGGCCCCTTCCCTGAGATTATTTTGAAGCAAAATGCAATGATAGGGAGACAACACATAATTTCATTTGTAAATTATCTGAAAGATTTTTGATGAAGTTGAATATTGTTAAAACTGTTAACATTGCAGCTTATGATTTGTTTAAAAATATAATTAAATCACTGCTAAAGCAAGTCAGTCATATTCTGGAGTTTTACTCTATTTGTATCTTTCCATCTAAGATCTGCTGAACCAATTTTCTGACTTATATTTGAATGTGACTTCCCTTTTGGCTACACAGCTCAATGTATTTAAAAAAATCTTCCTCTTAAGGTACCTGTTTTTTTTTTTTTTATAAATGGCATTTTATATAAAGTGATTGGATACTTAAAAAGGGAATGCTATTTGTTTTTAGGGTAGTGGGATTATTATTAAATATTATAGGTAATATTTATTTTTTCCAAAGTTGGACTATGTTTACTATTATTATTAAAAGAAAGAAGCATTTTGTAATTGAGGGTTCCCTACTTATTTTTGGAATATGAGAGGACCTAAATCAATGATGCATGAGAAGGGTCAATTTGTTGTACAAATGACTGAAGAAGAGCTGAGCAAAATACTTTGCTCAGAATAAATGAGCTATGATTTTTATCTGAAAGCTTATTTTTTGAAGTATAAATTCTCTCTGCTATAGGGTTACTTCAGATAGTCTCAAAGCATGACCAAAGTCAAAGTGTTTAATTTGTTGAAAATTGTTACAGGTCCCTATAATCTGCAGATATTTTTTTAGATCGGGGATGGTAGGGGAAAGCAAAAAGTTTGAATAACTGTCACAATATGTGCATTATCAAAACAATTTTAAAATTTACTAAAAATACATCTTATATGTAGATTTTAATGTTGAGACTGTTAAATGTATTCTTAATATTTTTCTTGGCTTACCTATTGTGAAGGCATAATAAAAATTAGCCATTTGCTATTACTAAATTATAGTCTATGTCAAGGAATATATTGTGCTTAGAAACATTTGAAAGTTTTAAGTGCTGACTAGGAGATTTAAAAATGTTATATTATTTTAAAAAGATTTCTTGACAGACAAATCAGTATCTCTGCCAGTTTTTGTATCATTATTTTTGGCAGGATAATAAGTTGTAATGCCAGAATTCAGATACATGGTAGTTGGAATTATAGATGATCCAAAAATTCATTCTCAAACTGTGATACAACTCACACCCATACAAAGTAGGGTGTGGATTACAAATAATTAGGTGTATACATGGTTTCAAAGCTACCCAAATAAAGATAAGTGTTTTCTGATAAGAGGATGAGAACTTTTGAACTACTATAACTTTATGTATTTTAAAGTTAACATAACGTTCAAAGTCTTAGCACTCTGTAATGCTTTGGTAGTATATAATGGTAGATATACAATAATGCTCACACTTTTTGAGGGGAAAGACATAACTTTAAACTGTTTCTGACATATATGTCCTTTGCTTTTGAGGAGACAGTTGAACTTACAGAAGAGAGGAGTTAATTGATGAAATATGACTTCTAAGGAGGTGTTGGTTGGGCCATCTTAAATGGTTATGCATAAGGATGCTGGTTGGGCCAAGAGGGTGAAGAGGGGCTGAAATCTTGAGCTTTGCAGGCTACATTTATGCCCTGATGCAGGGATTGTGTACCTAGATGAGGCACTTTTCTTTTACATGGTGTGCACATGAGCTATCAGAGGCTCTGGTGTGTAGAGATTAGCTCCAGATCTCAGAAGTGATTCCTATTCATGATAGTAGGAAAGTAGGAATCAAAATCTAAACAGACATCCCTTCAAAGATTTGTTCAATATTTATTTTATTGAGGGTAGGAAAATATTGACTTTGTAAGTACATACCTTATTATGCGCACAATAAAAGATTTACCAGACACACAGAACATAGCTTAACATTTTAACTTACATATCGTAAACAATTTATTGTTTTCCTATTCCTTACAACTAGATAGAATTTATTCGTACTCATTAAGGATTGAGTGTTCCATAAAACCTTGCTTGATCTGACTTCTATCTTTCTGCCATCATCTCCTATGATTTATTCCCCTGCTCATAATATTCCAGCCACAGAGAAGTCTTTTTTTTTTCCTATTCTTCAAAAGCTAAGCTTATTTTTGTTTTGCAACTTGCTATTATTTCTGCTTAGAATATTCTATGTCCTCCTCTGTCCTATCTTTGCATTTGGTTTCTTTTTTTATATCCAGTATGATCCTATTTTTTTAAATTTATTGGGGTGACATTGGTTAATTAGGTTTAAAGTGTACAGTTCAATAATACTCCATATGTATATTGCATTGTGTGTTCACCACCCAGTTAAGTTTCTTTCTGTTTCTTTTATCCTTTGGGCCTTTTGCACCTCAGTGTGGCCTTCCTTTACTTTTAGTCTATATTAGTAGCCTCTTCAGCCCAGTCTTCTGTATCATGTTTATTTATTTTTTTTTAGAAAGTTATTATTACATGTTATCTTCATCTATTTATTGTCTGCTTCTCCTACAATTTAAGTCCTCAAGAGCAGAGACTTCATTCCCCTTGTTTCCCACCTAAATGGTACTCAATGATATTGTTGAATAAATGATTAAAGTGAGAAAGTCTTGTTCAAAGTATATTTTAAAGTTATTTTTCTGGTTTTTATGTTGGCAACATGCTTCTCACTTTTCTATATTTTGGTTCTTTAGTCACTTTTTTAATGCTATATTCTGAACTTTATGGCTTCCTGTGAGGCATTTTAAAGGTTTCAGATGTAGGTTAAAAAATAAATTACTTGTTCCTGGTAAATAGCACCATGCAGTGCATGATTTAATTTCAAATTTTCTGCAGATTTTGACTGTGAGTTTCTGGACCAGGATTTGTAGTGTAACCTTCAGTAGCACTGTATGATCTAAGCAAGAGATACAGTTTTAAAAAATATTCGATGGAGATGGGTTGGTGCTGGTAAGAAGTATTTTAAAAAACATTTTTTTTTTTTTTAAATTATCAAGTACTGTCAACTTTGGTGGTTTACAGACTAGTGAACATTTGCCTGGTTATAAAGCAGTTGCTTTAAGTTGTCCCTTATTATCATCTTTATTCCATTTATTCCAGTGATGTATAGTCCTCCTTATAGACTAGTACTCAGTTAGCTAGCTATTTGGTCAGTCTGTCCTTTAATTCAGCCCTGGGAAATGGATAGGTATGAGTACAGGTCAGTTTAAGTGTAATAGCAAGAATTTCAGGAGTTCTTTGCTGATGTCCCTTATCAGTGAAATAGGAGGCAAGGATGTTTGCTCAGAATAGGACATTTAAGGAAAGTAGTGGAGAATTGGAGGAAATTGACTTGGGAAGTGAAGAAAGGTGGCCGGGTAGAGCTGAGGACCAAACTGAGATAGGTAAACTGACTGATATGTTTCAGTCATACCAGTCTGTTCATTTGTGTGAACAACTAGAATGGTAAATTGTCAAGCAGTATAATAAAAAAGTCTTATTTTTTTTAGTTCTCTAGTATATATTTGACAGTTAAAATAAGAACTGTCAAGTGGGGTTTTCAATGTATGTCAATGTAACATATGAGATAACTACAACATGAAGGGTAAGAGTAAAGGAGTCTCTGTGATGGTAATGCTTTTACATTCCACTTGAATTGTTATAATAGTGATTCTAAGAAGATTTATAAAAAATAAGTTCATCGTTATCCCTAGAGCAGCCAGTAAAAAAATATACAGAGGTATAATAAAGAAATATACAGAAATATAATAAAAACACAATAAATGAAATACTAGAAATACTCAATCTAGAAGAAGGCAAGAAAGGAGAAACAGGGATGAAAACAAAGGAACAAACAAAATAAAATACTAGTCTTAAATCCAAACATATCAATATTTATATTAAATATAAATGGTCTAAATACAAGAATTAAAGACAGCAATTGTCAGATTCAATAATAATGTTTAAAAAAGACATACACTATGTATAAGAAACTCACTTTAAATGTAATGATATAGGCAGGTTAAAGGGATAGAAAAGGATATACTATGCAATAATAAAATATTGGGATTGGCCATATTACTATTATACAGAGCAAATTTCAGAGCAAGGAAAATTACCAGAGATATTACACAATGATAAAGGACCAAGAATACTCATCAATTCTAAATATCTATGTACCTAGCAACAGAGCTTTAAAATACATTATGCAAAAACTGGTAGAACTGAAAGAAGAAATGGAAAATCCACTTCTAGATAAAAATGTCAACATTCCATTTAGTAAGTGATAAAACAAGTACAGTAGTTCCCCCTGATTTGCAGAGGATATGTTCCAAGACCCCCCAATCAATATCTGAAACCACAGATAGTACCAAACCCTATACATACATACCAGTGATAAAGTTTAATTTAGAAATTAGGCACAGAAAGAGATTAACAACAATGATAATAAAATAGGACAATTATAACAATATACTATAATAAAAGTTATGTGAATGTGCTTTCTGTCTCTCTCAAAATATCTTACTGTACTATACTTACCTTTTTACTTAAAGGAAGTACTTTTTGGCTTCTCTTTGGCATATCCGAGTTGCCAGCATCAATAATCTTGTGCTTTGGGGCCATTATTAAGTAAGGTAAAGATTACTTAAACACAAGCACTTTGATTCTACTGCAGGTGATCTGAAAATCCAGCTGGCTACTAAGTGAATAATGGGCGGGTAGTGTATAAAGCATAGAAACACTAGACAAAAGGATGATTTTGTCTAGTGTTTCCCCCAAGTGGTAGAGAGTGGAATGGCACAAGATTTCATCATGCTACTAAGAATGGTGTGCAGTTTAAAACTTATGAATTGTTTATTTCTGGAATTTTCCATTTAATATTTTTGGACTGAGGTTCACTGCAAGTAACTAAAACTGTGGAAAGCAAAACCATTTATGGGACTACTGTATGCTAAGATGATAAAAGAATGAGATAATCTAAGAGATTTAAAAAAATAAAATCACACTAAAATGGCAGAGATAGGTAGATACTCAAATTAAATCTTGACAACATTCTGTAAGAATAGAATAAAAAGTGTCTTCTGGGCTGAGGAAGTTTCACAGCTTAAGTGCCTTGCTGCAAATTGTTGAGGGATAAAGGGCAATATCTATTTAATGGTGCCATTTCTCTCAAGCTTCTCACATTTGAAAAATCATCAGTTCTCATATTTTAAAGGAAATTTGAAAGAATTTTTTCTTTGTGCTGTTATATTTTTGTAAGTCCTTAATTATTTCATAAAACTATATGAAATGTCTTGTGAATCATTTTCATAATCAGGGAATGTGGTTGTAAAAGCAGAAAGCCATTCAAAAAAGTTCAAGTAAAAAGATGGGGAGAGTTGATATAAAAGTGCATCACATTTCATTTAATTGTTGACAGCTTCGAGGACATAACTCACTGGAACTGCCTGGCTTGTTGACATTTCTCTGCATGCTTTCTAATTCATATAAAGTGACTATTCTGCCCACATATTCACTTGCATATGGTCATCATGACCATCTCAAAAGGATAGCCTAAGACCTAGAGTCTGTATGACTTTTGGCTCTTCTTCCCACAATTAAGTGTTCATGTTCTAATTCCAGATCCCCAGGAGAGAGTAATAAATTGCTTCAATCAGTTGCATTCTGGAGGTAGGGTTGGGAGTGAAGGGATAGGATCAGATGGCACAAGGGATCTTTCCCTTCCAGGGTTATGAGTGGGGCAGGTTTTCAAAGAAATTATTGGTGTGTCTTGTATACATCATGAATAATTTTATTTTTATACAGAAAGTGATAATTACAGAGTAAAGCAAGGGATCTTTTTAGCTTGACGGTGTCTTTCACTCGTGAATTATGTGAGCACATCTCTCTTGATAATGGAAACTTCATTAAGTGATCACAAATGAGAACACGTTGACTTCTAGCTAGACCCTCCCAAATGAATCTCTGTATTTAAGATTTATTTTTTATTAAATGTCATCAAATGAAGACCTCATAAAAATTAAATATGACATTTGACATTTATAAATTAAAAAGTTCATAATGTTACACAGACATTTTTAGACATTTTTGACATTAAAAGAAGTCCATTCATGTTATATAGACATTAAAAGCTAATATTATTTTAGGAAAATAATTCTTGTTCTGTGTAAATTTCTAGCATTGCTTCCAGTATAGTTTTAAAATTTGAAATCCTCTTAGCATACAGAATAGATTATGATATACTGAAGGATTAAGCTTCACTGTCTTTATCAGATTAATCCCGCATATATAGATCATCTCTTGAACTGACAGAAATATGGCTGCAGTTCAGCACAAAAAGTTCAATGGATAAGTTATTTTATATAGGATGAATGCTGTACTTCTTGACTGGTTGATATATATTCTCCATATTAAATTTAAATCTCACATATTTCTTTCAGACTTTCATAGAGATTCATGGAAAAGGTGTCTCTGATAGTTTTTGTGGTGAAACAATGCCATTAAATATTGTTCGGATCCTTCCCACTTTATTGGAGTAACTCACCTGGTAAGGATATTTTTTAAATTTTTATATAAAAGTTTTTACATCATTTTAAACTTTAATTTCCTATTTTAAATCTTAATTTCCTCATCATGCAAGTACAGATAAACTTTACATTTAAACAAAACAGGTAATCCTATGAGAACATTGCTGTACTTGCTTATGAATGCATTTTTTTAATGAAATAGGTAAAAATCGTATATGTATAGGTGAATGTTGAAATGGAGCATGAAAAATGAAGATAGCTATTATAGCATGGGGATTATGGTTTGAAACTAATGTATAGTTAAGAAATATTTAAAGGAAATTTAAAACATAATTTTTTTCTAATAGGAAGTTTTATGAAAACAATTTCAAACTATTATGTAGTTGAGTGATAGAACAGAAATATTGACTTTAAATAAAATTGTTTTAATAAAGTTAAAAATAAAGTTTTTATAAGCTTATTTAAGTCATGAAAAATACTTGGTAGTTTATGTTAGAATAATAATGAGAGAATAAAAGAATACTGCTTTCTTTGAAAAGTTGAGGATGGAAGTAGAAATTAATAACTGGATTTTTAAAGAATTTTATGTTAAACTCCATAACTTTTTTTTCTTAAACAATTTTGAAGAAGTTAATATTAAGCAGTAAAAGTGCAATTACATGAAAAGCTCTATATTTTACATGTTTAAATTATTTTTCATTGTCTTTACTTGTAAGGTGTTGAAAATAGGACCCACTCCTGAATCTTCTTTCTGATAGTGGAATAAGGTACATATTATTCTGGATTGCCGCTCATGTTGAATTTATGGTTTGTCCAGATGAATTTATTAGGAGTATGTGGTTTTGTCATTGGAGAATCAGCCATGTAGTGAAGCCATCAATGCCATTCAGGGGGCACCATGCTTTCATCCACATCCCAGAATGTGTTTTAGCCATTCATTTCAGTGGTATAAATAACCCATCGGCAGCGGCCAAAAAACTACTTGTTGTCTTCATAGTATTTGTTTCCATATTTGTCTTTCTCCACTAATGTACTAAGCCTCACATCATATGCTCTGAATAAAATTTGTAGATAGCCTTGGAGGCTGCCACAGCTGCTGCAGGCCACGCTTCAGGATTGCAGGAACTCCATCTTGTCCCTCAGGTCCAGCCTCCCTAGCTCCATGACTTTTTTAAAAAGTGAATTGGTAGTTATTTAACTGGGATTATAGTTCTTGATTATTAATTACTATTATATAATCCTCCCTTATTCATGAGGGATATGTTCCAAGATCCCCAGAGGATGCCTGAAACCATAGCTAGTACCAAATCCTAATCAACTTTAACTCTGCTGAAGTATGGCAGCTGCTGCTTTATCAGCAGATGCAGCCTCTCCACTAATTTTTATATTTTTTAGTCCAAACCTATTCCTGAATCTGTATAACCATCCCTTATTTGCAATAAATGGCTTGGTAGTGTTGTAGGGGATCCCTTGCTTAAAGTCTTTGTATAGGTTCAGTGCTTTCTGGCGTAACATGTTACCATCAGTTGGAACACATTTTCTGTTTATGTCTTTAATCCACAAATTTGATGCCTTTTCCATCTTAACTAAATACTTATTGCACACTAACTTTTACAATTTGAGGTACGACAGTAAAACTAGCATCAATTTCTTCTTCACAGTTTCATGGATAGAAGATTTATTCTTGATCTTAGCAACTTCAGCATATGATTTTTTTTTCTTTCCTTGTCAAGAACTCATCTTTTCACTTAAATAAAGCACTTTGCACTTCTCTGGCTTCTCTTTGGCATATCTGAATTGCCAGCATCACTACTCTTGAGCTTTGGGGCCATTATTAAGTAAAATAAGGGTTACTTGAACACAAGCTCTCTGATGCTGCGATAATCTGGTAACCGAGATGGCTACTAAGTGAGTAATGGGTGGAAAGTATACATAGGTTGTTCAATGTTGTTTTGTTATAATATTGATAGGATGTCATAGGAACTCTTATCAGTCAGCCTATGGTAAAACTGGTTTTGTTATATACCATTTTGCTTAAAGTTGTAGAACCTATCGATAATGTTAATTAAGTGAGAGGACTTATGGTACAGTGACATTGGACAAAGGGATAATTCCAGGCAAGACAGAGCAGGATAGCTCGAGTATAACATCAGTTTTGGTTATTTGACTTTTTAATGAACCAAAACCATTTAGATATAGATATTCCAAACAGTTTATTCTAGTAATCAGGTACAGTGTCATAGCTAATGTGATATATCATGGAATTATTTGGGGGACCTCAGAATTTTGGAGAATAGTTGAAAAGGCTTATGGACCTATTACTGAAGGAGAAACTGTGAACCTGTCAGTGCTAGCTTAGATGCTACCTGTTTTTATCTATGCCTCTGTTCTCACTTTGGGGCTGTGGGAGCTCATTCATAATCCTTCCAGTCTGTAGCACAGCAGGAATATCAATTTATTGGAACATTTAATTAATAAACACCTCTAGGTTCACAACATTTGGAAAACAGCATTTATAAATCATGAACATTGTCAAAGAGCGCATGGATGATATATTTTTATTATTATCAAAACTTGGTTTTCTATATATTTGAGTTAGTTTTTCCTGAGGGATGCGAAGTGGGGAAAATGGGCAATTTACCTAAGAACTAAGTTTTATTTATTTGTCCCCTAGGCTTATCATCATCATTATATAGAACAAAATAGTTTTATTTATATTCATATTTTATCTTAATATTTAAGTTTTACTTTTTAGCATAGATAAAAGGACTTAGAAATAGTACTGAACTTTTCTATTAGTTTCTTACCTAGTTGTAGAAGACAGTGGTCAAATAAAAAAAAGGGTATGGTAGATTAGGAAATGTGGTTTGTGTTTTTGAACAATGACTCCTAGAAAATCTGGAGAAAATATTGCCATCTTGACAAAAACCAGCTCTTTCCAATACATTTTTTTCTTTACAAATTAGTTAACTCGATTAATATAATAAATAAGGATGAGAATAGTAAAATTAAAATTTGCTGGTAACTCTACATCTCTTTTTAATATGGCTCATATATTATGCATTATTAAAACTTTGCCACAGCAGTAGCAAATTGAAAAATTGAATTTTACCTCCTTTCTTTGACATACATCTCGTAGAGGTACAGATGAATAGGAAGTAGGGAGAATAACCTGCAATGTAAAAGCCTTCAATCTAATTAACTTTTAACTATAAGATTTAAATATATAATTTACCTCATGTACAATACTTGAAAAAGATGTTTATTATTGTAGGCATTTATGTTCGTAAAATATATACTATCTACTAATGAATGGGTATCAAGAACTTTGAAGGATCTAGGATTTTTACCCTAGTTGCAAGCTAACAGGTTATCAAACTAGAGTTTCATGCTGATATAAGACATGAGACTCCTGGGTTAGAAATAAAGGACAGTTTATTACTCACAGTAATAGTACCTAGAGTATCAACTGTTTTTGTTGCAGGGGTGGAGCATCGATTCCTTGAGCCCCATTCCCACCAAGTGATGTAAAGAGGGCTAGATGATATCTTCACAGTCAGTGGGCTGAGGAAAGGATAGGAACTCTGAGCTTAGGGAACTTGGATCTTTTATAATGGGCAGTAAGCATGTCTCTCTTTTGCTCCAGAGGGAGATAGTATCTTGTTCCAAGGGGGAGTCATTGCCTTACAGCAGTAATTCAGGAGATCCTTGGAAAATTGTCTCCCAATAATGGGCTGAAATTTTTGCTTAATAATTTATTCATAATGCAAATTAATAATGTAAACAAGATCACAAGAGGAAATGTTTAAAATACTGGGAATAAGCATGTTTATTCTACTTTTAAAGCAATTTAAAAACCTTCCAAAATTTTATATTATTGCATTACATAAATTAAGAACTTTTACTTAGGATTATTTTGCTATTATGCTGCATGTTTTTGAAACTAATAAAACTTAGTTTATTTAAGTCCTTTGAAAACATTTTGAATTTAAAACTCAACTAATTCATAACTAATTCATTTCCTTTTTAAAATTCATACAGGGAGATTTTAGTATCAGGCCATGAAAGAGTTTAGATGTGAAAAATGCAGGTTTCTTTTTTTAAATAAAACATAAGTTTCTTATTATTTATACCAAACCAAAGTGAACCATTCTGAGAGAACCGCTATCTCCAATTTCCTGAAAGTAAACAAATAAAAATAATTAAAATCTTGTTTAAGCGGAGAGTAAAAATATTTGACTTAATTTTATATTTTTAATATTTTTAATTTAAATAAAGAGTAAAGCAAAATAAAATAGTTTAAAATGCATTGTATATATGTAAACAAGAGAACTGTATCTTACACGTAAAATTTTGATATGGTATTTACCGGTATTCTCAGTGAAGAAAAATAATATATGAAGCATAAAAAGGCAAAGAAGTAATACAAGATATTAGTTGAAATTTGGAAGCATCTGAAGGCTCCTAACATGAAAAGTTGCAAACTGGGTCATAATTTGTGATTCCACCTATTTGATTTTATAATACTGTCTGTTCTAAAGGTCCTATATAGCATATATTTCTTAATTTTGGTGTTTTACTGAGTATTTGATAGTGGCTCTTGAGGTAATGTTTATAGAAAAGATCATGGTTTTATAAGCTCTGGATAAAAATTTATGAAGCTGCAAAGAGATATTAACAAGAACTTCCATTTCCCATTTCTTATTTTTTATTTCTTTCACACCTCCCCACTCCCAACAAGGATTTTATGATAGGATTCTGAAATTGGAGAATGTTTCAGTGTAAGACTAAAGGTGAATGATAATTATTTGAAAGATTATACAGAGGGGACATTTTTGAAGGTTTGGAGATAACCTACTTAGAGATGAAATACTAAAGGGAAAAGGTAAAGAGACTGGGGATGATGGTTAGTACTTAAACTGACATGTCATAATTGGAGACTTTTCTCTTAAAAAAAATTGTTTTAAAGTTACTACTTAAGTTTTATCTTTAGTTTTTTTTACTAAGAGAAGTCTTTCAGAAAGACATTGCATTATAGTATTTTAAGTATTTTAAGTAGACATATCTCAAAGAAAACAGGTGTGGCACTGGCAAGTAAGGGAAACACACACACACACGCGCACGGAAAAACTAGGAAAAAAGAATGAGTAATTTAATAGTGCCTGGGGCTTGTGTGTGTGTGCTGGTAAGTTCAGGGGTTTTAGCTTTTAGTTTTCAATTTAAAAACAAAACATGATTTATATAAGCACTGGTATTTATTTTTAAAAACCATAAGCTCCGTATCTTGGTTTATAAGCTACTATACCAAAATTTATTTTTGAAACCACTAGAATGGTCATCAAGAAACGTGAATTTAGTTTTTGGTCTCGCTCACTGACTGGCAGAGAGCCTAGGTAAATTATTTTATTTTCCTAATATCTGGATATATTTATTGCTGGAAGGCTAGATTGTGCATACTCAGGAAATATCATCTGTTTCAGTCATATTCTTGATGTTCTGCAGTGTCTTCTATCTAGGACTTAATACCTCTCTCTTACATTAGTAATTACATTTTAAAAAGTAGGAATCATAGAATTAATTTCTCAAAGATCTACCAGGACTTCAAAACAATCTTTTGCTTTGAAAATTTCTTTAAAATCCATCGTATTTTTTAAAAAAGACTTTCTTCAGTGCATTTCCAAGGTTTCCATGATAGTCTGATAGGCTTGCACTCTGCCTTAGAAGAATATTTTGGTGACTAATGAAATAATATATTTGTATACTCATTTAATCATTATTAAAAATAAAGTATATTCATTAAATAAAATTGGGAAAACAGAAAAGTACAAAAATTTAACCATAGGCCTACCAGTCATATAAAAACTAGTTTAACATGTATTTGCTTCCAGTTTCTTTTTTTTATTTTATATTTACTTTTTAAATATATTTTATTTACTTTTTAAAACAGCTGAAATCATATTGTATATACGAGTCTCTTTATTTTTGGTTTTTGGGTCTTTTTGGCTTCACTTTAAATACTTTTCGATGCTCCCACAGTTTTTGTTTTTAATGGCTAAATTTGATTCCTTTAAATACTATAGTGCCCTTAATTATTCCTTTTTTTTGGTTGAATTTATATTGTTCTCAGTTTTTTCTTTTTTATAAATAACCTTATGACAGACATTCTTAGGCATGAAGTTTTTATTTCCTTGGTAGCAATGGAATTATTGGACCAAAGCTTATGAAATTTTAGTCCTTTGGATAAACAGTATAGAATTGGTAGTTTTGCTTTGTTTCTTACCTAGTTTGGGAAGAGGCGATTTTGTTTGGTAATAGGAAGTCGTGGTTTCAAAGGAGGCTGATCTTCATTTTTTTAAGTGCTGAAGTTGTGCTCATCCTTGACTGAATGGCTACATGTTAATTCCCCAGTCCGTCATTTGAGTTCTACATATAGTTAAGTGTATTTTCTGAGCCACACCCTATTGTTGTTACCTAATGTTGGGTAACCAGGTCACTTTTTTTTTAAAACATACACAGACTTTCGTAAGCAAATTCTGCAGACAAGTTAAGGTTTGCTTTGCTACAAACTGAATTTTGATCTGTTGCTAACTTAGTACAGATATCTTTTTTTTTTTTTAAATAAAATATACTAAATGATCATGTTGTTATTTTATGTCAGGTTTCCCCTGTGTTACTAATGGTCTCTCATAAAGTCTCTGATTTGGTTCAACAATAATTAAATCCCAGAAGCATACTATTTTAGAGATAGAAGAATCCTTAAAGTTTCCTAAATTCCTTTCATATTGCAGATGAAGAAACTAAGGTGAATATGGGTTAAGTGTTTTGTCCAGTCACTCATTTAGTGGCAGCACTGGGATTAGAATTTAATTCTTATTTCCCTGTGAAGTACCTTTTCCACTACAGCTTTATGTTCTAAAAGATAACATGTGTTCTACAGGGCGCTTTATGGGTTAACTCCTGTGATTGCCTGTTCCTGTCATTTAATGCTCTTGTTTATAGGCATGCCAGTAGCCCACCCCTGTGTGATAGGAAATGCTTTCCTGAGCAAGTTGCCCAATTATATAAGTCTCACCATTGAATATTCATCCTACTTCTTGCATATTTGGTATCATGTAAGGATTTCTTTTAAATCAGTATTCCAGGATTTTGGTAAAGCTTGATGTTCTTTCTAGAAAATGAAATGTCAAATTGACTGAAATCTAGCATTTGCCAAAGGTTGGCTTAAGGTTTCTGGTACTTAATAAGAGACAGGTTGATAGTTTAGCTAACTAACCAACTTTCCAACTTCCTCAGTGTTAAGTAAACCATCAGAAAGGAATGTACTTAGAACATGTCATATCATCTTACCATAGAAATGCCTTTACTGAATTATGATTTAATAATCTTTTATGAAAGATTTATAATAAAAACATCTTTGTGAATACAATTTCTGTCTTTTTTTCAAAACCCTATTTTGAAGACATGTCTAGTTTTTCAGTTTTCTAACACAAGCATGCTTGAATGGGAATGCAGTGCTAGAAATGTTTCTATCCAGATGAATTTACTATTGGCATATTTAAAAAAATTAATAAGAATAATAAGGAACAGTGTTTTGAGGTTTACAAAATGGTTTCACATTATGTAATTTGACATAACAATTCAGTGGTTATTAAATATAATTATTCCCATTTTACACATAAGGAAATAGGATAAAGAGGTATGTGGCAAGTGAAGAAGCAGTGGCAGAAAACTGGAACTGAGATTCTATGAGAATCCTGCATTCGCTCCATGATACCATTATGCCTCCCGAAATAAACCTATTTCTCTTTTTTGCCTTAGCCTCCCCAAATTCAGAGCTAAGCTCAGTTTTGTATAAAATAGCCCAGATATTCAACAACATCTCTCACTTTGCAACTTTTAATTGATTTTTGCTTTGAGTAATTTTATTTTTGATATTACATATAAAATAATCTTGTGAACTGCCCCAAATCTTTCAGAAAGTAGATAGATCATAAATACTAATATAAACTGGTTCATAGCTATGAAGAATGGTCACTATGTTGACACCTTTATTGATACCTAATGGTTTATCTAACTCTCATCTTTGGCGAATATGTTGGTATATTTAAAAATATATATCTTTAAAATCATCCTTTGGAGGAAAGAAATAAGTATGAGAATAGTTTATCACTTATCTATGTCAGTAAATAAGATGTAAATTAATAAACTTTATGGTAGAAATATTATGTAGATTAATAAACTTTATGATAGAAGTATCAATGGATAAAAAATTGTTACTTTTTTAATCACTCTTGGAAAGTACATAGTTATACTTCAGTTATATAAGGTGTTCTTTATTGATGTGGATAATTGTTAATATGTAAATACTGGGGATACATATATGCATATATATGTATATACACACATACACTTTCTAGTCTATCTGTAGTACTCTCTCCTAGATGATGGTAAGGACAGAAAGAACAATATAAACAGAACATTGCTAGATTTATCATAATTACACATTAAAAGAATGAGTTTCTTACTATTTCTAAGATTTCTTTCAGACAGCATGCCAACGAGTAGTATAGGCAAGACAGTATCGATATATAACTACATGACTTATTATGTACTTGTCTATGGCCCAAGTCAGTGGTAGGGTACAAGAGGTATGCTCCTTACCTCATTCCAACATGCAATCCCAAGTTAGCCTCTTTAAAATTTGTCTAATGAAGTTTAATACAGAACTCAAATTCTTTCCCTCAGCTTTTGTCATTAGCACAAACCTCTCTTAAAATCTTCCCTAGAGCTAGCTAGACTTCTAGTGGTTTCATTTCTTTTAATTATTTTAAAAATCATGAAATATACATAACATAAACATTACCATTTTAACCATTCCTGATTTCCGCCTCCCACAAGGAGACATTTGGCAGTGTCTGGAGACATTATTTGATTGTCATGACTGAGGTGGGGGAGCTGCTGCCATCTAGTAGGTAGAGGCCAGGGATGCTGCCAAACTCCTACAATGCATAAGACAGCCCCTCCCACCCCAAAACAGAGAATTACTTGGCCCAAAACGTCAATAGTTCTGAGGTTGAGAAACCTCTAGGTTGAGAAACTGTGGTCTAGAGCCAGACTGTTTGGGTTTGACTTCCAGCTGTGCACCTTACAAGTACATAAGTCACAGCTCATAAGGTGCACAGCTGGAATTCAAACCCAAACAGTCTGGCTCTAGACCAAAGTTATGACTGTGGGGAAGGTACTTAATCTCGGTGTCTATTGTCTATTAAAGAGGCTAACAGTAGTATCGACATGGGATTGTGAGAATTAACTGAATTAAAACATTTAAAGTACTGAAATCAGTGTCAGCCATATAATAAGCACTTGATAAATATTAGCATTATTTTATTAAAAAGTTATTGAATAGATTCAATCAATTAAAGTTGATAAATAGCTGATAGAGGAATATGTTGAAAAATAGTTACTATATCAAGAGTAAATTATCCAAAGACACACACAGAACCCTACTTTAAAGTATAGCATATGAAAATTTTGAATGAGAAAAACCTTTGCAAGCAATAATGACAGGTTGTTATAATCTGTATTTTATCTATACTTAATAACAATTTCTAAACAAGAAACCAGATGGCTAGACATAAAGTATATATGAATTAGTGCTAATATGAATTTAAGCTATATTTATATCTGAACTCAAAGACTTGTAGCCAATTAAGTTATGATAACCATTCTATAATCAATGTTTTTCTTATACTGAAAGATCCTTGGGAAGTCAATTTCATTTTTTTTAGGAGGGGGAGAGTCAGTTTCTTGATTGGATCTGTAAAGTTTTGACAGGATGCAATTTTTTTCCTTTAACAAGTTTTCTAAAAATAAGCTATTTAAAAATATATGTGATTTATGGCTAAGTTTCTTTAAACTGTAACAAATGCAGATGATTATGCATGGACATTCAATGGCAGTATGGAGTATTTCCCTCCAAACAAATTAAGAATTAAAAAAGTTTTATATATAGATATGTCCATAAAGAAGTAGATTAAAACAATGATGTTGATAATTACTAGTATTAGTATAGTTCCATGTAATTAACAAAGTCCTACCACATACATGGTCACAATAGAGCTTCATAAAAATCTTATAGAGTATATGGAATTATCTCTTGCAGATGAAGAAGTTGAGGCTTACAGAGATGAAATGATTTTTCCAAAGTTATAATGCTGGAAATTGTGGAACTATCATTTGAACTCAAGTCTCATAATGAATCAGTTACTACAATCTACTGTGAGCTTTTAAAAAAACGAAGAGGCTTTCTCTGACTTAAGCCTAACCTTTCTGAAATTGGTATAATAGGGCATTGATATTTCCTCTAAAAATGAACTTAGATGTATTGTCAGCAGAATATGGAGAGAGACCCTACATGCATTACTTATAAAAATTACATATAAATGTAATAATGAACTGGATAACTTTGTCATTACTGTAAACCTTTTATTTTTAAACTTTTAGTTTTGGATAATTTTAAACATATATCAAAGTATGATGGTATATGTAAACTGCTATATTACCTATTACTCATTTTATCAATTATCAACTCATGGTGACTTTAATTCATCTATATCCCTCCTCCATTCTCCCTACTGGATTATTTTTTGGCAAATTCTAGATATATAATTTCACTTGTACATAATCCATATGCACAATTTTATTTTTCAAAAATAACTTTTAATAATAATTACAACTTTGAAATACTGAAAACCTGAACAGTTTTCTAGAAAGATGTTTCTACTTAATGTATACCAGTAGGCAACTTTTCCTGAGTTCAAAATAATCACATATAGTATGCTTTTCTTTGGGAATTTAAATGTCTAATAAACAGTAAGAGAAAGTATTTTACCTGTCCTATGCAGTCTTCTTTCATTTCTCCTTCTAAAATAAAAGATCACAACATTACTTATTTTAAAATATAATAAAGGACCTTAAAATTGTTAACAACCTTTTAACATCCTTACTTAAAAAATACTCAAAATAATCATGACTAAAACAAATTAAAATACTGAAAACTCTAGAGAAAGCAGTAACCAAATTTCAAAATAATATGAAATTATTCTTATATATACATGTTATAGCTATATCTGCACTGAAATCAAGTGAACAGATTATGCTTATATTGTTCCTTCTATTCTTAAAATGATGCCTAAAAACTTGTGTGGCAAGTAAGTTTCATCTAAGGGTCGATTCTAGCTGATTGGTAGCTACCTAGGGAACCATTGACAAGTTTTATGAAGCCTTTTTTGCTGCTGTTGTTCAATGGGAAAGAAAATCGTATTTGATTAGTGGGTTATTTGCCCTCATAGCAGTGATATACCAGCTGACCCTGGCTTAGTAAATCAAAATGATTCTTTTAAGAGGCATCCTTATTTAAGTTTATATGCCATTAGGCCGAGAGAAAAGAAATCATTACTGCTACAATCTGATTTCTCATTATTGATGGATATTTAGGTAGACATTAATGTACATATTTTTGTCCTTGAAACAAGTAACTGCTGGTATTTATAAGTATCACTTATGTTTCATTTCTCTTATAGCACTTAGTGCATGTATGCGTATACTGCTAGGCACTATGCTTATGTTAACTTGTTATTTCCTTTATTTATTTAGTCTACCTTCCCAAGTAAATGATGAGTTTTCTAAAGTTTATCAATAGCATCTGAATCCTCTTCATAGTCCTAGCACCAAGAAATGCCTTGATGATTTCTATAAGAATATATGTTACTTGTCTGTCATTAACTCTAAATTACTTGCTGTTTTGAGACATATTTGTATGCACTGGGATGTTTTGTTTAGCTATTTAGTTAAATAATTACATAACATTCCTAATATGATATGGAGCCATGCTGTGAAATGTGGATCGTAATGCTTTCATAGGACATCTGGATTTTTTAAAATAATGGCTTGGCTCTTACATTTAGATAGATAAAAGTTTAAATCCTACAGTAAGATGAATCTGCTCTTCTGGAAGATTTCTAGGAGTACAAAATGAACAGTCTCTTTCAAATTGATTCAATATTTAGTCTTCCCAATATTCAATAGATTATTCTTATGACTAAATAATACTAAAACAAAATGAGCTATACTACTTTGTTTTTAAGAGTCTTCCATAGAACATAAAAACAGCCCAGAGTACTTTGTGTAGTTTTAAATAGTCATCATTATTCCTATAATCTTGACATTTTTGAGCTAAACAACTTTACTTTTCAAAACTTTTTTAATAGACACCAATTTTCACCATGTTAGTCACTGTCAATCTTCCTGGAATCCATGACAATTTTATCATATAAAGGAAAATCAACTTCCATAGCAAATGTGTTAAGATCTGTGATCTAGATTCTAGATGGACATCTAAAGAGATTGCTGTAATGAAGTGATTGCTTCTGACTGGTATATTACAGTCTTTTAAATATATACCGCTTGTTTATTTTTCTCATAAAAGCCCGTGTTACTACTTCATTTAGTTTCTTGTCACCTGTGACAGTCCTTATCCCTTTACTGTGTTTGTTTTAGTTTAGATGAGGGGCTCACACTATGTGAAGGGCCAGATAGTAAATATTTTAGGCTTTGTGGGCTAAGAGGCTAAGTGCTAGTAATTTAAGTACTATATCATCTAAGTACTTAAATAACAAGAGGGAAAATTTCTACAAATTTTTATTGACAAAATTCAAACTACGATATTAAAATTGAGTACAATTTATTTTTTTATGACACAGTCTACTAACGGGATTAATTTGGGTTCAAAGTATTCTCTCTCATCAAACTCATCTTCAAATGTTCATCTATTAGTGCTGATATCTGATGAGATTTTATATATTTCACCTTTGAACATGCCCTTTCAAACAGATAAATACAAATACTGAGATCAGTCCATGAGCAGCATCTTATTTTCTGGAATTCTCTTAGATTCTTCTCTTGATGTTTGCCTTTTATCATGTCATTACATTGCAGATTAATCACTTCCAATTGCAGGTTAAGTGGAAGCTCCTCAATTGCACAGCTGATGGAATGTGAAACATGAGTTTCCTTTGCCTTTGTATCCAGGTCTGAAAAATGCTGCTGGAATTGAGAAGACCAGTTGTTTCAGTTTTCTGGGACTGAGACTGGTTTTCCAGGATTTGGAACTTAAAGTGCTAAAACTAAGACAGTTTTTTACCTAGCTGAAACTTAGTTCGAGATCAGAAAATAAATCTACTTCAAAATTGTATGGAATTATATATCTCATTTCTTGTTTTTAACTCTTGACAAAAAAATGACATTACTTTTGATTCAAACAACATTAATTTACATTGAAATGGCTTTATTTCAGTCAAATTTCACATATAACTCTTTTGCCTTGTAATTTTAGGTTGAATTCATTAAGAAACATTATCAAGTTTGCAGCAAAAGCTAACTTACAAAGCCATTCATTTGGATAATAGTGGTCAAGATGGTCTTATTCAGAAAGATTTCAGTCTCAACACAGAGCTAAAAAAGTCATAATAAAATTTTACCACTGCTGTTTTTGACTTGCATGGGAGGGCTAGTCAGTATATTCAGCTTCTGTTTTTGACAAAAATTCATGAAACTGAGGATGGGTAAGCCGACAAGAGTCAATGAAGTTTACCTTTGACACATGATAGATTCAGTAACACATGATAGATTCATATCTTTTTTGTAAGGTACTTGCTGACTGAATAATAAATACAATGAAAAACCAGAAGATTTAAACACCTTATATTTTTACAAGCTTTGTAAATTTGTCTTTTTCTTCTCCAATATATTATCATCAGTTGTAACACATCCTAGCAGATTTCACTTGAGGTTTACTGAGTTAGCGTTTTCTTAATTTCTTTGAATATGTACTTTCTTGAAGCTGTTTCATACACACTGTTCATAGTTACTCCAAACGTGGCATTGACTCCTCAAATTAAAAAACAGTAATATCCATCACATCTGTCAACCAAAGAAAACCACTTGAAATCATTTTCCTTTTTTTTTTGCCTTGCTTTTAAATCAGCTATTAATATCACTCCAAATGTCCTCATTTTTTGAGGACTACATGCCAAATGGCCAATAGTCTCACACAGGTTTATTTTCTCTGCACACGTTTCTTTAGCTGCTACAATCAAACTAGATTTAATTAACTCACCATCAGTAAATGGCTTTCCTTACTTCACTAACAAATGAGCCACTTAGAAACTTGAGTCATAGCTTCATGTTCATTTATTATTTTGGGGGAGAAATTCTCCTATGATGAAATATTCTGTTTAAAATTTTCTAATTTTTCTGACCATTGTTTGCCTGTGGGTAGGGGATATTGTGATGAATTCTTTGTCTGGAAATATTGATGTATATTGGATTATTTTGAGTGTAGATATAGTGTCATTGTATAATAAACACAATGATTTGCCATATAATTTGATTTAAAAAAAAATCCACAGTGCCTATTATTTTCTTCTAGGAATTCTGTAGTTTCAGGTCTTACATTCAGATCTTTAATCCATGTTGAGTTTTTGTGTATGGTGTAAGGTAGTAGTCCAGTTTCATTCCTGCATTTGGCTGTTTAATTTTTCCAACACCATTTATTGAAGAGACTGTCTTTCTCTATTGTATATTCTTGCCTCCTTTGTTGTAAATTAAATGACCATGTATGCTTGGGTTTATTTCTGGGCTCTCTATTCTGTTCCATTGATCTTTGTGTCTGTTTTTATGCCAATGTCATCTGTTTAGATTATCAGAGCTTTGTAATATACTTTGAAATCAGGGAGTGTGATGCCTCCAACTTTGTTTTTCTTTCTCAAGATTGCTTTGGTTATTTCTATACAAATTTTAGGATTGTTTGTTCTTTTTGTGTGAAAAATGCCATTAGAATTTTCATAGGGTTTGCATTGCATCTGTAGGTTGCTCTGAGTAGTACAGACATTTTTAACAATATTAATTCTTTGAATCCATGAGCATGGTTTATTCTAGGTATTTTATTCTTTTTGATACAGTTGTAAATAGGACTTTTAATTAATTTCTCTTTGAATGTTTGATATTAGTGTATAGAAATGTGACAGATATTTGTATATTGATTTTATGTCCTGCAACTTTACTGAATTGGTTTATTAGTTCTAATAGTTTTTTTTATGGAGTCTTTAGGATTGTCTATGTATGTCATCTGCAAATAGTAACAGTTCTACTTCCTTTCTTTATTTTAAATTAAGTTTATTGGTTAATACAACATTGGTTGTATTAACCAATAAACTTAATTGGGGTAACATTGGTTAATACAATTATATAATTTTCAGGTATACATTATAATTTGACATCTATATATTCTATTCTGTGTTTACCACCTAAAGTCCAGTTTCCTTCAGCTACCATATATTAGATCCCCTTTACCCACTTCAACCTCTCCCTACTCCTCTATATGGAACCCCTTTACTCCACCTACAACCCTCATCCTCCCCCACCCCCTACCCTCTGGCAACCACTAGTCTATGGTTCATGTCCATGAGTCTCTGTTTGTCCTATTCATTTGTTGCCTTTAGGTTTATATCCCACACGTAAGTGATATCATGTTATTTTCAACTATTTCTGTCTGGCTTATTTCGCTTAGTGTGATTATCTTGAGGTCCATCCATGTTGTCACAAATGGCAGTATTTCATCTCTTCTTATGGCTGAATAATATGCCATTGTATATATGTACCACAGCTTCTTTATCCAATCATCTATTGTAGGACACTTCAGTTGCTTCCATGTCCTGGCCACTGTGGATAATGCTGCGATGAACTTTGGTGTCCAAATATCATTTTGGATATGGGTTTTCAAGACTTTGAAGTAAATACCCAGTAGAGAGATTGCTGGATCATATGGTAGTTCAATTCATAGTTTTTTGAGGAACCTCCATACTGTTTTCCATAGTGGCTGTACCAGTTTGCAGTCCCACCAGCAGTGTATGAGGGTTCCTTTTTCTCCGTATCCTCTCCAGCATTTATTACTTGTCTTGTTGATTAAGCTATTGTAACAGGTGTGAGATGGTATCTCATTGTGGTTTTCATTTGCATTTCCCTAATAGCTAGTGATGTTGAGCATCTTTTCAAATATTTGTTGGCCATGTTGATGTCCTCTAGGGAGAAGTGTCTGTTCAGTCCTCTGCCCATTTTTTGATTGGATCGTTTGCTTTTTTGTTGTTATTGAGTTGTATGAGTTCTTTGTATATTTTGGATATTAGACCCTTATTAGAGGCATTACTTGCAAATATATTTTCCCATTCAGATGGTTGGCTCTTTACTGTGTTGATAATTTCTTTTGTTGAGTAGAAGCTTTTTAGTTTGATGTAGTCTTATTAATTTATTTTAGCTTTAACTTCTCTTGCTTTTGAGGTCTAATTCATAAAATCCTTTTTAAGTCCAAGATCCTTCAGTTTGGTTCCTATGTTTTCTTCTATGCATTTTGTTGTTTCAGGTCTTATATTCAAGTCCTTTATCCATTTTGAGTGAATTTCGGTATGTAGTGATAGACAATAGTCTAGTTTCATTCTTTCGCATTTGACTTTCCAGTTTTCCCAGCACCATTTATTGAAGAGGATTTCCTTTCTCCACAGTATGTTTTTGGCTTTTTTGTCAAAAATTATTTGGCTATGTAAATATGGGTTTACTTCTGGACTCTCGATTCTGGTCCACTGGTCCGTGTGTCTGTTTTGCTGCCAATACCATGCCGTTTTGATTACTGTCGCTTTGCAGTATAATTTGAAGTCAGGCAGAGTGATGCCTCCAGCCTCGTTCTTTTTCTCGGAATGGCTCTGGCAGTTTGGGGTCTTTTGTGCTTCCATACAAATCTGATGATTTCTTGTTCTAATTCTTTAAAAAAGGCAAATGGGATTTTGATGGGGATTGCATTAAATCTATATAATGCTTTTGGTCATTTAAACTATGTAGATTCTTCCAATCCAAGAACACGGAATATCTTTTCATTTCTTTGTATCTTCTTCGATTTCTTTTAATAGGGTCTTGTAGTTTTCATTACATAAATCCTTCACATGCTTTGTTAAATTTATTCCTAGGTGTTTTATTCTTTTTGTTGCAATTGCAAAAGGAATTATTTTTTCCACTTCTTTTACTGACACTTCATTATTAGAGTATAGGAACACTATAGATTATTGAACATTGATTTTGTATTTGGAAACTTTACTGTATCTGCTTATTGTTTCTAGTAGTGTTCTTGTGGTCTTTAGGGTTTTCTATATAGAGAA
The DNA here is from genome assembly GCF_902729225.1 of Pteropus medius. Taxonomy (NCBI): domain Eukaryota; kingdom Metazoa; phylum Chordata; class Mammalia; order Chiroptera; family Pteropodidae; genus Pteropus; species Pteropus medius. The sequence goes on along the minus strand of NW_024349800.1, from coordinate 23,866,755 downwards.
TCATGTCATCTGCAAATAGTGACGGTCTTACTTGTTTCCTATTTGGATGTCTTTTATATCTTTCCCTTGTCTGACTACACTTGCTAGGACCTCTAATGTTACATTGAATAACAGTGCTGATAGTGGACAGCCTTGCCTTGTTCCTGATCTGAGAGGGAAGGTTTTTAGTTTTTCACCATTAAGTATAATGTTGGCGAGGGTTTGTCATATATGGCCTTTGTTATGTAAAGGTACTTTCCTTCCGTGCCGATTTTGTTAAGTGTTTTGATCATAAATGGATGCTGTTATCTTGTTGAAGGCTTTTTCTGCATCTATGGATATGATCATCATATGATTCTTATTTTCTAATTTGTTTATGTGGTGTATCACATTATTCGATTTGCGTATGTTGAACCATCCCTTTGCCTCTGGGATGAAGCCCACTTGATCGAGTTGTATAATCTTTTTAATATGTCGCTATATTCGGTAGGCTAGTATCTTATTCAGAATTTTTGCTTCTGTGTTCATGAGACATATCGGTCTGTAGTTTTCTTTTTTTCTGTTATCCTTACCAGGTTTTGGTATAAGAGTAATATTGGCCTCATAAAACAAGTTGGGAAGTATTGCCTTCTCTTCGATTTTTTGGAAGTGTTTGAGGAGAACAGGTATTAAATCTTCTTTGAATGTTCGGTAGAATTCACTGGTGAAGCCATCTGGTCCTGGACTTTTACTTTTTGGTAGGTTTTTGATGATCGTTTCAATTTCCATACTGCTGATCGGTCTATTTAGATTTTCCGGTTCTTCTTGATTTAGTCTGGGAAGGTTGTATTTTTCTAAGTACTGGTCCATTTCTTCTAGATTATTAAATTTGGTGTTATGTACTTTTTCATAGTATTCTTGTATGATCCTTTGTATTTCTGCGCTGTCAGTTGTAATCTCCCCTCTTACATCCCTGATTTTGTTTATTTGTGTCCTTTCTCTTTTTTCTTTAATGAGTCTAGCCAGGGGTTTGTCGATTTTATTAATCTTCTCAAAGAACCAACTCTTTGTTGCATTTATTTCTTCTTTTGTTTTTTGTTTTTGTTTCAATTTCATTTATTTATTCTCTAATTTTGATTATTTCTTTCCTTCTGCTGACTTTAGGCCTCATTTGTTCTTCCTATTCTAGTTTTTTAAGATGAAGCGTTAGTTTGTTCATTTGGGCTCATCATTCTTGTTTTTGGAGATAGGCCTGTAATGATACAAACTTTCCTCTTATGACTGCATTTGCTGTGTCCCAAAAGTTTTGATATGTTGTACTATCATTATCATTCGTTTCTATGTATCTCTTGATCTCTCTTTTTATTTCTTCTCTGACCCAGTTATTCTTCAGTAGCATGCTGTTTAATCTCCATGTATTTGTGGTTCTTCCTGATTTCTTTTTGATTTCTAGTTTCAAAGCATTATGATCAGAGAATTTGGTTGGTATGATTTCAACCCTCTTATATTTGTTGAGGCTATCCCTGTGTCCCAGTATGTGGTTGATTCTTGAGAATGTTCCATGTGCACTAGAGAAGAATGTATAAGTAGCTATTTTGGGATGGAAGGCTCTGTAAATGTCAATTATGTCCAGTTGGTCTAATGTGTCATTTAAGGATGTTATTTCCTTATTGATTTTCTGTTTGGATGATCTGTCCATATCTGACAGTAGGGTATTTAGGTTCCCTACTATTGATAGTGTTTTGGTCTGTTTCTCCCTTTAGTTCCGTTAGTAATTGCTTTATATATTTCAGGGCTCCCTGATTGGGAGTATAGATATTAATAAGTGTTATGTTTTCTTGGTACACGATTCCCTTTATCATTATAAAGTGTCCCTCAGTATCTTTCTTTACCTTTTTTATGTCAAAGTCTATTTGGGCTGATATTAGTACTGCTACTCGTGCTTTTCTCTGAATGCCATGTACTTGAAATATCATTTTCCACTCTTTCACTTTGAGTCTATATTTGTCTTTGGAGCTGAGATGTGTCTCCTGGAGGCAGCCTATGGTTGGGTTTTGTGTTTTGATCCAATCTGCAACTTTGTGCCTTTTTATTGGTGAGTTCAGTCCATTTACATTTAGAGTGATTATTGAAATATGAGGTCTTCTTATAGCCATTTTATCTTTTGCTTTCTGGTAGCTCGGTCTTTCCATTGCTTCCTTGTCCTTGTGTTTCTGTTTTCTTTATTCGATTAACTTTTGTGGGTTTAGCCTCTAGTTCTTCTTGTTTTATGTTATATACTTGAGTTCTGAATCTTTGGTGTGTGGTTACCATTACGAATACATAAAGGATAGTTACATATTACAGTCGTCCCTTTTCTTCTGAGCATGCCTTATCTCCATTCCCCTTTGCAAATTTGGATCTTTGAATCCTCCCCTTTTCAGTCATTGTTATCTCAAGTCGTCCCTATGTATGCTGAATGTTCATTACTATCTTGCTATAGCAAGTCTCTTCTTATTATTTGAGCTTATAATGCCCTGTTCTTAGTAAGGGTTGCACTCCTCTGCTTCTATTTGCCTGATAGTCAGTCACCTTACTCCTAATTATGTTTTTTTTTGTTGTTTGTTTGTTTGTTTGTTTGTTTTGGTCATTTTGTTTTAGGTGAGCTGATCCCTTTCAGTATTTCCTGTAGTGCAGGGCTCGTCGTGGAAAGTTCTCTCAATTTTTGTACATCTGGAAAGGTCTTAATTTCTCCTTCATATCTAAAGGAGAGCTTAGCCGGATATATTATTTTAGGCTGGTAGTTCCTTTCACTTAATAGTTTAAATATTTGATTCCATTCCTTTCTGGCTTGTAAGGTCTGCACTGAGAAGTCTGAGGATAATCTAATGGGTTTTCCTTTATAAGTTACCATTTTCTTCTCTCTGGCTGCCCTGAGAATTCGGTCTTTGATTTTTGATAATTTTAATACAGTGTGTCTTAGTGAAGGCCTTTTTGGGTTGAGATAATTGGATGTTCTGTTGACTTCTTGAATTCCAGCTCATTCCTTAGATTTAGGAAATTCTCGTCGACTATTTGTCTGAAAATGTTTTCTAGTCCTTGCTCCTTTTCCTCGCCTTCAATAATGCCCATTATTCTGTTTCCTTTCCTGATGGTATCAGCTAGCTCTTGAATTTCTCTTTCATTATTTTTCATTCGTTGTTTTTCTCTTCTTCCTTCTGATTTATTTCTAGATTTCTGTCTTCAATATCACTGATCCTTTCCTCCATTTGGTCAACTCTATTTCCCAAGCTTGCTATTTCATTTTTCAATTTTTGCAGTGTGTTTTTATCTCCAGAAGTTCTACTTGGTTCTTTTTGAGGGTTTCAGTCTCCTTGCTCTGCTCATCTAGTTGTTTTCTCAGTTCTTGAAATTGTTAATATGACTCGTTTCAGAACTCACTGAGTTTTTTAGAAGTACCATCCTGAATTCTCTGTCATTTAAGTTGCAGATTTCTATGTCTGCAAGCTTATTTTCTGGAGATTTTTCTCTTTCTTTCTGAGATGCCTTGCCACCTTGGTTGTTCATGGTATTTAATCGACTATTATTCCACCTGGACATTAATGGAAATGTATTCTGCTTTTTTCCCAGAAGATTTATTATATAAAGGTCTCTCTTTAGCCTGCTGCAAAGAAGGCGCTTTTCTTTTGGTTTCCAGTAGGTGGCATCTAAGCCTCTTGAATCCCTGGTTTATATAAAGCCTTAATAATACCTTTATAAAATGCCTTTATTTTCTTGTAGATATTTATTCATGCTCGCTACCCTCAGTTTCAGTCGCTGTCATTGTTAGCGACAGTTTCAGTAGCATTTGCTCAGATTTCCATGAAGCTCCGCAGTGATCGTTCTTGGAGGGTATGGGGGGAGGGGCCCTGTGGGTTGGGGGTTAGGGGCTGCGGCTCGGCCTAGGTTTTGCATCTGCAGCTGGTAAAAATCTACTGTTGTTTCTCTGCCATCTCTTTCTCTGCTTTCTGCCCTGATGACAGGGCCCTACCATTGGTTGTGTGGAACTCACAAACTCTCCCAAGCAGGGCTGTTCAGGGAACTCGCCACACAAACTTGCCATACCTTCTCTTCTCCCCTTTCCCTTCCTCCTACAGGTGCTCTGGCAGTTGCGAGAGGCAGCATTTTTATTTCTTCCAGTCCACCACCCCACACCTGGGCTGGGGTTCTGACCTGTGGTAGCTCTTATGAGCAGATCCTCCGCTCAGACATGGAGGTGTGCAGTTTGGGTGTTTTTTTGTTGCGTTTTAGATGTTCAGCTTATTGTTGTTTCAAGGGGAGAGATCTGGGGGCATCTCTCACTCTGCCATGTTTCTGATGTCCCTCAGGTTCGCTAATATTTTGTTGAGGAATTTTGTATCTGTGTTTATCAGGGATATTACCTTGTAATTTTCTTTTTTATTAGGCATCTTTATCTAGTTTTGGTATCAGGGTACTTCTGGCCTCATATAATGAGTTTAGAAGTGTCTCTGCTGTCTATTTTTTGGAATAGTTTGAGACAATTCATCAGTGAAGCCTACCATTCCTGGACTTTTTCTTTTTTGGGAGGTATTTCTTTTTGAGATGCTAGATATGATTCAGTCTTCTTAAATTTATTGACTGTTTCATGGCCTAACATGATCTATCCTGGAGAATGGTCCATGTGTGCTTGAGAAGAATTTGTATTCTGTTGTTTTTGAATGGAGTATTCTGTATGTGTCTGTTAAGTGCATCTAGCCTAACATGTCATTTAAGTCCAATGTTTCCATATTGATTTTCTGTCTGGATGATTTATTCATTGATGGAAGTCGGGTATTAAAGTCCCCTACTATTTTTGTATTGCTATTCTCCCTTTAGGTCTGTTAATATTTGCTCTATATATTTAGGTGCTCCGTGTTTGGGTAAATACTAATATAATATAAAATTTGCTATATAACATATAATAATAATATATAGGATGTATTATACAAATGTTATATCTTGTTTGATTATATAATGACCTTGTTTGTGTCTTACTACAGTCTTTATCTTAAAAATCTGTTTTGTCTGACATAAGTATAGTTACCCTAGCTTTCTCTTGGTTTTCATGTTCATGGAATATATTTTTCCAACCCCTTTACTTTCAGTCTCTGTATGTCATTACATCTGAGTGAGACTCTTGTAGGCAGCATGTATTTACTTTATTATCCATCCAGCCATTTTATATCATTTGATTGGAGAATTTAGTCTGTTTACATTTAAAGTAATTTTTGATAGGTATATACTTATGCCATTTCATTAATTATTTTCTGGCTATTTTGTAATTTTTTTTCCTTACCTTACTTTCCCTTCCTTTATGATTTGATGATTTTCTGTAATGGCATGCTTAGATTCCTTTATTCTTTGTGTATCCACTATGGGTTTTTGCTTCATGGTTAACATGAGGCTTACATAAAACAACTTATATTTATAACACTCTATTTTAGATTGATAACAAGTTTGAATGCATTCTAAACCTGACATTTTTTCTGTCCTCTCCCATGTTTTATGTTTTTGATGTCACAATTTATATAATTTTGTCCTGTGTATTCATTAACAAATTGTTGTAGTTATAGTTATTTTTACTACTTTTGTTTTTTAACTTTCACAGTAGCTTTATAAGTGCTTAAATTACCACCTTTATAGCATTAGATTATTTTGAATTTTAATATATATTTACTTTAGCACTGAGATTTATACCTTCATTTTTTCTGTTACTAATTTGCACCTTTTTTGTTTCAGCTTAAAGAAGTCCCTTTAACATTTCTTGTAAAGCTGGTCTAGAAGTTATGAACTTTTTAAACTTTCAATTGTTCGGAATACTCTTTATACCTCCTTCAAATCTGAAGGACAGTTTTGCCAGTTAGAATATTCTTGGTTTGCAGATTTTTCTAACAATACTTTGAATATGTCATGCCACTTTCTCTGGTCTGCAAAGTTTCTACTGAAAAATCTGTTGACAGTTTTATGGAGATTTCCTTGTAGTTATTAACAAGTTGTTTTTCTCTTGCTGCTTTTAAGATTCTTTCCTTGTCTTTAAATTTAAAAATTTTTTTTATTCTATTATTAGTTTCAAGTATACAGTACATTGGTTAGGCATTTATATAATTTATGAAATCATCCCCCTGATTCCTCTTTCTCTCCTCTGGCTCTGCACCTAGCCATTACATCACTGCCGATTGTATTCCCTATGCAGTGCTCTCCATCCCTGTGACCCTTTATCTACTACTAATCTGTATTTCTTTAACCCTTCACTTGTTTATCCCAGACCCCAACCCTCTCTTCCTCTGGCCATCACCAGATTGTCCTTGATATTTGTGAGTCAGTTTTCAATTAATTTTTTTTTGTTCCTTATATTCCGTATATAAGTGAAATTATATAGTATTTATCTTTCTCTGACTTATTTCACTCAGCATAATAACCTCTAGGTCCATCCATGTCATTGTGAATGGTAAGATTTAATTTTTTTATGGCTGAGTAGTATTCCATTGTATATATAAACCATAACTTCTTTATCCAATTGTCTGTTGATGGGCAATTTAGGTTGCTTCCATATCTTGGCTATTGTAAATGGTGCTGCTATGAGCATAGGGATGCACAGAACTTTATGAATTATTATTTTGGTTTTCTTTAGATAAATTCCCATAAGTGAAATTGCTGGATCAAAAGATATATCCATTTTTAATTTTTTGATGAACCTCTAGACTTTTCCATAGTAACTGTACCTCCTTGTATTTAATTTTTCACAATTTAATCATAACGAGTCTTGGCCTGGGTCTCTTTGGATTTATCCTTTTTTTAATTTTCTAGGTTTCCTGGATCTAGGTATCTGTTTTCCTTTCTAGGTTAGGGAAGTTTTCAATCATTATTTCTTCATATAAGTGTTTTACCCCTTTCTCTTTCTCTTCTTACTCTGGGACCCCTAAAATGTGAATGATGGTCCACTTGGTGTTGTCCTGTAATTCCTTTAAGCTGTCTTTACTCTTCTATCTTTTTTCATTTGGATGAGTTCCACTGACCTGTCTTTGAGCTCACTGACCCTTCTTCATTTAGTCTGCTGTCTAACCCCTCTATTCTGTTTTTGTATTTGTCAGCTCTGTAACTTCTGCTTGGCACTTTCTCATATTTCCTTCTCTTTTTTGAAATTCTCACTTTGTTCATGCATTTTTTTCCCAAGATCAGTGAACATATTTATGACTGTCTTTTTGAACTCTTTATCAGGTCAGTCACTTATTTCCATTTGATTAAGGTCTTTTCCTGAGGATTTTATCTAGCTCTTTCCTTTGGGACATATTTGTCTGTTTTTTCATTTTCCTCAACTCTCTATGTTGGTTTCTTTGCATTAAATAAAACAAGTAGCCATCCCAGTCTTGAAGGAGTGGCTGTGTGAAGGAATTATCCTTATTGTTCAACTCTGCCATAACTCTTGGTTGTCTCTCAAACCTTTGTCATTATCTAAGCAGCCTACTTTCTTCTCAGTGGCTCCCAGTAGTTGAGGGTATCCCAAGACCTGTCAGTGTCCCAAAGGGGTGGATATTACTCAGCACCCAGATTCAGGTTGATTGGAAGCCAGACCCTCGGGTAGCAGCTCTTAAAGTATACAAACATACTTCTTTCAGGGGAGGACTGGGAGACAGGTGTTTAAGTGTGCTTCCTCTGCAGTGAGCCCTGGAGTGATAGCCAGTGAAGAACTGTTTCTTCATTTGCTACTTCGTTTGTCCCATTGAACCTCTGAACATAAATCCTGCCAGCCTTATCTAGGGATATGTCCTCTAGGAGGCAGACATAAAAGCCAGAGCACCAGACATGCATACAAACTTCTTTCCTGGAGACACCAGCAACTTGGAGCTAGGCAGAGGGAGAGTGTTATAGTGCCTGCCTTCCAAGGTCTCTGGAGAGGATTATAATTGGCCATTAGATGTATGTTTAATTAGAAGCCTATCCCTCAGGCCACAGGTATAAAGATAAGCTAATAGGCCTGTTTCACAGAAAGACTGGGCAGTTCAGTGTGCTGCCTCTCCATTGTGCCCTGGGGGTAGCAGTTAAGAACTCTTTCTCCATTTGTTATAGTCCTTTGGGACCTGTGAATGTAAGCCCCACTGTCCATCAGAGCCAGGCAAAGTAGTATTCCCTGGGTGGCAGCCACAAAGACTGGTGTGCCAGATGAGCACACAGTTCCTTTTTAGGATATACCAGCAACCTGGAGTAAGGCAGAGGGAGAATGCAAAGATGGTGCCCACTAACGTCGGTCTTTGGAGAGTGTTCCACTTGGCCACTAGATGTGTGTTAAATTAGATGCCTGCCTCTCATGCCAGAGCTTTAAGATAAGCAGATAGGCCTCTTTCAAAGAAAGATTGGGAGATTTTCATTCAGTACTTCTGTGCGGGGCCCTGGGACATACCTAGCTGAGTCTATGCAAGCCATTTAAGAACTATTTCTTAGTTTTCAACAGCCTTGTGGGCTTCATGGATGTTAAGCCCCATCGGCTTTCAAAGTTAGATGTTTGGGGCTTGTGTCTCAGGTGTAGGACTTAAAAGTTGGGGTACCAGATGTGGGGTTCAAACCCTTCATTCCTCAGAGAGAAGATCAGAGTAGAGAGTTCCCTCCTGACTGTTAGTTGCCATGGCAGGAAGTTTGTGGCAAGATTGTGTCCCAGCCTTTTCTACTCATTCCTATGTGTAGGAGTAGCTCAGCTTGTTTTTGGGTTTCTTTCAGAGGAAGTTGTTTCATATGTAGCTGTAGATTCAGAATGTCTATGGGATAAGGTGAGTTCAAGATATTCCTATGTCATCTCGAACCAGAACCTTTTTGGACATTAATTTTTAAACTTTGCATCAATTTTTGTTGTAAGTTTATGTTATAAAGGTATTGATCCATGCTGAATTGGAAATTTTTAAAAAATGAAGCAAAACAAAACTGGCCCTTCTCCATAGATTGTTTGATTCATGTATGATTTCCATAAAGAGAGAAGGAAAGAACTTTCTGTCTTCAAAAGTTTTTCTTTTTCTTTTACTGTACTTTCCCCCTGCCCTGCTTTTCCAGGCTATCCATCTTCTTTAATCTCTCAAATTTTAGTAAAGTTCTCAACTTAGCCAACATGGTCATTTGTTAGGTTTTTATTTGTATTAGATTTTCTCTGTATTAATTTAGTTTGCATAGTTTCCTCAAAATACTCATATCTATATGAGTATTAATTTAGTTTGCATAGCTTCCTCAAAATACTCATATCTATACAATTCCTGCCTGTTCTTGTTTTGTGTTAGAAATCTCACCTTATAATGGTTTTGTACTGTGGAAATAAACTTGGCTAAAGAGACTTGTGTAATAGTTAAGTTTATGTGTCAATTTGACTGAGCCACAGGGTACCCAGATATTTGATCAACATTATTCTGAGTGTTTCTCTAAAGGTGTTTTTGAGTGCGTTTGATATTTAAATTGATAAACTGAGTAAAGCACATTGTCTTTTCTAATGTAGGTAGGATTCATCCAACTAATTGAAGGCCTGATAGAACAAAAGGCTGAACCTCCCCTGAATAGGAGGGAACTCCCACCTGTGTGTCTTTGAGCTGGGACACTGATTTTCTGCTGCCTTTGGAGTTAAACAGAAACATCAGTTTATCCTTGGTTTTGAGCCAATTGGCCTTCAGAGTGGAACTAGACCATCAACTCTCCTGGGATTCCAGCTTGCTGATTATAGATCTTGGGATTTGTCAGTTTCATAATGATGTGAGCCACTAAGTCAGAGTCAGTCTCTCCCTCCCTCCCTCCCCCTCCCCCCTCCCCTCTCTCTCACACACACACACACACACACACACACACACACACACACACACACACAATTGCTTCTGTTTCTCTGAACTCTAACTAGTACAACCTATATTCATTATTTGTTCTTACTGCCATCATCCTTTGAAAGTACCTCCGTGTGGCATTTCGCATATAATAAGACACAGGGGAGGACCTGATATGTTATATATAGCCACTTAGATTTTATTGTTGCAAAAATTTTTTTTTAACTTACCTGAATACTACTATTACAGTAAGTAGAGCTTACTGAAATTTATGTAGGGTAAAAGAAGATTCAGTAGCCTAGAGTACAAAGAAGGCGGTAGCCAATAATTATAGAATGCTATCAGCGATAATGTGGAAGAGATTTGGGAAAAGATCGTTAGAATTTGACAATAGGAAATGATTAATCATTTTCAAAGTGAATATTTTTAGAAGCATTGGGTAGAACGAATCATATATGTATTAATATATTTTGGGTGATGAGGAAGTAGAAATAGTTTAAAAATGTGTAGTAGTAGAGAATAATTTTGGTAGCTATGGTGTAGACAGGTTATAAAAGGTCTGTACAATTTAATGTCACTTTAATGTCGTTTTGGAGAATGCATCAAAGCATTCTACCATAGTTCTTAACCATGAACACATTATACGCAGGGATATTACTGCATAACATAGCTTCTGATACCTAGTAGGCACTCAATAAATATTTGTTGAATGTTAGATAAATATTTGTTGAATATGATATAACAGGTTATATTAAATATTTTATCATAATCTTTAATGAAATTATGCTTTTCTGTTTCTACTGTCAATATTTTCATTCAGGGTACTTTACTCCCAAATTATTATAATGAGCTTGCTGTCTAGTTTTTCTTTTGGTCATTTCTCATTTTTCATCAATTTGGGATGAGGCCATCAGATTAATATTCTTTTACCATGCTTTTGATTTTATCACTCTCCTGCTTGACAATGTTATAAGCCATATAACTATTGAAATAAGTGTAAACTCTTTAGTCTTACATCAAAGCCTTTCCACAATCTGGCCTATAACCTACCTTTCAATCCTTATCTTCCACTAGTCCTTTACACTGTAGTATCATTGGGCTTACAAAGCATATAAAACAATGATCTACTAGCCCAGTAAAATGACTGTCACTGCCAAAAAATGACAAAATCCAGCAGCCAAATGTTGGTTGTTTTAAATAATTCAAGTTCTTCATTTATGTTTCTTAAACATCATGAAGGAAACTATTAACTACAGTGATAAAAAAAAAAAGCTGTAGATGTATATAGCTTGATGTGTTTGGAGGTAAGTAATGCATCTGTGAAACCATCATCGCTATCATTACCATAAACTTATCCATCACTTCCCAAATTTCCTACCACTGCCCTCTTTGTTGGTTTTTCTTTTTTTTTTTTGTAGTAAGAATACTTAACATAAGATGTACCCTCCTAGCAAATTTTTAAGTATATAATACAGTATTATTAATCATAGACCCTGTGTTGTACAATGGATCTCCAGAATTTATTTTGCATTTGTAAAGTTTTATACTGTTTGACCAACACTTTCGCATTTCCCCCTCTCCTCACCTCTTGGCAACCACTGTTCTACTCTCTGCTCCTATGAGTTTGATTATTTTAGATTCCGCACATGAGTGAGATAATACAATATTTCTTTTTCTGTGTCTGGCTTATTTTACTTAGCATAATATCCTTCAGGTCCATCTATGTTGTGGCAAATGCCAGGATTTCCTTTTGTTAAGGCTGAATAATATTCAGTTGTATGTATATACCACATTTTCCTTATCCATTTGTTCACTGATAGACATATGGGTTTTTTCTACTTCCTGGCTGTTGTGAATAATGCTGTGAAGAACATAGGATTGTAGATACCACTTTAAGAACCAAATTTCAGTTCTTTTAGATATATATAACTAGAATTGGAATTGCTAGGTCGAATGATTTTTTTATTTTTAATTTTTTTGAGGAACCTCCATATTTTTCATAGTGGCTGCACCTATTTACATTCTTATCAACAGTGTATAAGGATTTCCTTTTGTCCACATCCTTGCCCAACACTCTGATAACAGCCATTCTCATAGATGTAAGATGATATCTCATTTTACTTGTAATTTCCCTGATGATTAGTGATTTTGAGCACCTTTTCATATATATGTTGGTCATTTGGATATATTCTTTGGAAAAATGTCTGTTAAGGTTTTTGCCCATTTTTAATTGGGCTATTTTTTTTCCTGTTGATTTGTATGAGTTCTTTATATATTTTGAATATTAACTTCTTATCTGGTGGATTGGTTGGCAAATATTTTCCCATTCTGTAGTTTGCCTTTTCATTTCGTTGATGGTTTCTTTTGCTGTGTAGAAGCTTTTTGGTTTGATCTTAATCCCACCCATCTGTTTTTTGCTTTTTGCCTGTGCTTTTGGTGTTATATCCAAGAAATCATTGCCTAGTCTAATGTCTAGTAGCTTTTTGCCTATGTTTTCTTCTAAAAGTTTATTGTGTCAGGTTTTAAGTTTATATCTATAATCCATTCTGAGATTTAAAAAGAATTCTTGTATATATTTCATGATGAAAGATAAACATACAGATACAGTTTTCTCTAAATCAAATGAACTGTGCAGTTTTTATGGCTTTGTTTTAAAATTTGATGTGTTTGAGGATTATCGTTTTATTTATTGAGCCTCAAAACTAAATGTATTTAAGGGTAAAGAAAGTAATTTTGGTGCCTGGTGAGTGACTGGGTTTCTTTAATTAATTAGAGGACAAACTCCTGCATTACTGATAGGCATTTCAGTCCTGACAAATCTGCACTCATAATTGTCTGGTCAGTCGTGAGAGTCAATACACTGATCAAAATACTTCAAATTTGTCTTGCTGGTAATTGGTTTGTAGCCCTCTCGTTCTTTGTCGTCATGCTGCTGGAACACAGCTGTCCTATAGACCAATCTCAAGTCATTTTTCAGGGTCCCTGAAGAAATCAAATCAGTCCATGAACATCACCACCTGCATTGCCTTTTTCTGTGATACCCTCTGATATTTGTCTCCTCTTTTCTCTCCTCTCTCTAATTCCCATTTTCATTTTCCATACTATCCCCTTCTATTTCATCTACAGTCTTGCTATGGCTTCTTCTTTATATTTTAGTTATAGGTCTTTTGTTCAGTTAGTCTTTCGATGGTTTTCCAGGTTGTTTTATAATTTAGTTATAATTTATTTTTATTTATTTATTTTATTATTAGTTTCAAGTATACAGTACATTGGTTAGACATTTATATAGTTTATAAAACAACCCCCCTAATTGCTCTTTCTCTCTTCTGGCTCTCCGCACAGCCGTTACATGAATGCTAACTGCATGCCATGCTCCCCATCCCTATGACCATCTATCAACTACTAATTTGTACTACTTTAACCCCTCACCCCATTCTCCCAGCCCCTCAAGTTCCTCCCCTCTGGCTATCACCAGATTGTACTCTATATTTGTGAGTCTGTTTTTGATTAGTTTTTTTCTTTTTGTTCCTTAGATTTTGCATATAATTGAAATCATATGATATTTATCTTCCTCTGACTTCACTCAACAGAAAAACCTCTAGGTCCATCCATGTCATTGTAAACTGTAGGAGTTCATTATTTTAATGGCTGAGTAATATTCCATTGTATATCTGAACCATAATTTCTTTATCCCAGTTGTCTTTGGATGGGCATTTAGATTGCTTCCATATCTTGACTATTGTGAATATAGCTATAGTTGTAATTTTAATGTGGTCTTGAAAGGAGGCAAGCACAGTGTTTATATACTCCACCATCTTGTCTGGAACCCTCCATTTCGAGACTTTTTTTTTTTATATGAAGTGAGATAAGGGTCCAGTTTCATTTGTTTGTGGATAACCAATTTTCATACCAGCATTTATGGAAGATACTATCTTTTCTCCATTGTATGTCCTTGGCACCTTTATTGCAGATCAGTTGGTCCTATATGCATTGGTTTATCTTTTCTAAAAACCAATTCTTTCATTGATTTTTAAAAATTGTTTTCCTATTCTCTGTTTCTACACTGATCCTTATTCTTTCTTTCTTTCTGCCAACTGGGACTAGCTTTTTCTTTCCTAATTCTTTGTGGTGTAAAGTTATGTTTATTTGAGATTTTTCAAAATAAAAAATGTATTGCTACAAACTTTCCTCTTAGTACTGTTTTTGCCGCCTCCCATAGTTTCAGTATGTTTTCATTTTCATGTTTTGAGATATTTTTTAATTTCCTTTTTGATTTCTTCATTGACCCAATAGTTGTTTGTTTCTTTAAATTCCCATGTATTTGTGAATTTTCCCATTTTCTCTTATTATTCATTTCTAGTTTCAGTCCATTGTAAACAGAAAAGATACTTGGAATGACTCTAATCTTTAATTTGTTAAGACTTATTTTGTAACGTGGCATGTAATTTATTTTAGAGAATGTTCCATGTGCACTTGAGAAGAATGAATGTTCTGTTGCTGTTAGTTGGAATGTTCTGTATATGTCTTAAGTTTCCATTTGATTTACAGTGTTGTTCAGTTCCGTTTCCTTATTGATATTTTTGTCTAGATAATCTGTCCATTATAGAGATTTGAGTATTGAATTATCTTACTATCATTGTATTGCTGTCTATTTCTCTTTTCAGATCTGTCAGTGTTTGCTTTTTTAAAAAAAATTTACTTAAATTAGTTTCAAGTATACAGTACATTGATTAGACATCTATATAGTTTATAAAACGATTCCCCCAATTGCTCCCTCCCTCCCCTGGCCCTCCACTTAGCCATCATATTATTGCTAACTGTATTCCCTGTGCCGTGCTCCCCTTCCCCATGACCAGCTATCAACTACTAATTTGTACTTCTTCAACCCTTCACCCCATTCTCCCAGCCCCCC